>NW_027513173.1:0-254997 GCF_048772815.1 Callospermophilus lateralis
AGACAGATGGAATGGAACCTTAAAGAGGATACAAGACAGCAAAAACAAACAGTGATAAAACGCATTGAAAATGAATTACATAAACAGATAAAATGAGAAATTAAGCATCCTTATCAGGAGATAGAGATTATTAGAAAAATCAAACAATAATTCTAGAAATCAAGGAAATGATAAACCAAATTAAAAACTCAATTGAGAGTATCACTAACAGAGTAGAGCAAGTAGAAGACAGAATGTCAGATAATGAAGACAAAATATATCATCTTGAAAAAAGTCTAGCCAACAAAGAAATGCTGTAAAAAATTATGAGAAAACATTCAAGAGATATGGGATAACATAAAAAAAACAAACTAATGAGTCATATGGATAGAGGAAGGTACAGAGATTAAAACCAAGGGAATGAGAAACCTGGTGAATGAAATAATTACAGAAAACTTTCCAGAAATAAAAATGGAAACGGATAAACAAATTGTAGATGCTTACAGGACACCGAGCACACAAAATCACAGTAGACCAATGCCAAGACACATTGTTATAAAGATATCCAATATACAGAACAAAGAGAAAATATTAAAAGCTACCAGAGAAAGGAGGCAGATTACAATCATTACAATCAGGGGTAAACCAAAAAGTTTAACAATGGATTTTTCATCATAGACGCTGGAAGTGAGAAGATCCTGGAACAACGTACTTCAAACACTGAAAGACAATGGATGCCAACCAAGAATTATGTATCCAGCAAAATTAAGCTTAAGATAAGACAATGAGATAAAAATATTTCATGATAAACAAAAGCTAAAAGAATTTCAGCCAGATAACCAGCATTGCAAAGCATCTTGAGCAAAACACTACACGAGGAAGAAATGAAAATCAACAACGAAAACCATCAGTGAGAAGTGCCTCAGTAATGACAGAGGGAAGGGGAAAAGCAAATCATGGAGAATCAAACTAATTAAAAAATATATATATAAAAACATGGGTGGCAGTACAAACCATATATCAATAGTAACTCTAAATGATAATGGCTTAAACTCTCGAATAAAGTGACATTGGCTTGTAACTTGAAATAATAAAAAAAAAAATCCAACAATATGTTGCCTCCAAGGGACACATCTGAATGGAAAAGACATACACAGGCTGAAGGTGAAAGATTGGGAAAATTTATACCATGCACACGGTCCTCGAAAGCAAGCAGGGGTGGCCATCCTCCTATCGAATAAAATCGACCTCAAGACTAATTTAACCAAAGGGATAAGGAAGGACTTTATATATTGTTAAAAGAAACCATTCACCAACAAGACATAACAATTATCAATATTCACGCAGCAAATAATGGTGCTGCGACGTTCATAAAACAATTTATCCTCAAGTTCAAGAATCAAATAGACCACAATACAATAATTATGGGTGACTTCAACTCACCTCTCTCACCATTGGACAGATCCTCCAAACAAAAGTTGAATAAAGAAACTATAGAACTCAATATCACAATCAATACCCTATACTTAACTGACATATATAGAATATATCAACCATCATCAAGTGGATATACTTTTTTCTCACCAGCACATGGATCCTTCTCAAAAATAGACCATATGTTATGCCATAGGGCAACCCTCAGTAAATATAAAGGGGTGCAGATAATACCATGAATTTTTTGTGATCATAATGGAATGAACCTGGAAACCAATGATAAAGAAGGAAGAAAAAATCATACATCACATGCAAAATGAAGAATATGTTACTGAATGATCAATGGGTTACAGAAGACATAAAGGAGGAAATCAAAAAATTCTTAGAGATAAATGAAAATACAGACACAACATATCAGATTCTATGGGACACAATGAAAAGAAGTTTTAAGAGGTAAATTCATCGCCTGGAGGTCATTCCTCAAAATAGAAAAACAAACAAACAAACAAATGAGCTCACACTTCATCTCAAAGCCCTAGAAGAAGAAGAGCAAAACAACACAAAATGTAGCAGAAGGAAAGAAATAATTAAAATCATACCGAAATTGAAACAAAAGAAACTATTGAAAAAATTAACAAAACTAAAAGGTGCTTCTTCAAAAAGATAAATAAGATCGACAGACTCTTAGCCATGCTAACGAAGAGAAGAAGAGAGAGAACTCAAATTACTAACATACGGGATGAAAAAGGCAATATCACAACAGATGCTACATAAATACAGAAGAAAATTAGAAATTATTTTGAAAAACTGTATTCCAATAAAATAGAAAATAGTGAAGACATCGATAAATTTCTTAAGTCATATGATTTGACCAGACTGAGTCAGGAGGAAACACACAATTTAAACTGACCAATATCAATGGATGAAGTAGAAGAAGCAATCAAAAGACTACCAACCAAGAAAAGCCCAGGAACGGATGGGTATACAGCAGAGTTTTACAAAACCTTTAAAGAAGAATTAATACCAATACTTTTCAAGTTATTCAGGAAATAGAAAAACTGGAAGCTCTGCCAAATTCATTCTATGAGGCCAACATCACCCAGATTCTGAAACCAGACAAAGACACCTCAAAGAAAGAAAACTACAGACCAATATCTCTGATGAACCTAGATGCAAAAATCCTCATTAAAATTCTGGCGAATTGAATACAAAGGCACATCAAAAAAATTGTGCACCATGATCAACTTGAATTCATCCCTGGGATGCAAGGAGGCTTCAATATATAGAAATCAATAAATGTTATTCACAACATCAATAGACTTAAAGATAAGAACCATATGATCATCTTGATAGATGCAGAAAAACCATTCAACAAAGTAGAGCATTCCTTTATGTTCAAAACATTTTAAAAACTAGGGATAACAGGAACTTACCTCGACATTGTAAAAGATAACTATGTTAAGCCTCAGGCTAGCATCATTCTGAATGGAGAAAAATTGAAGGCATTCACTTTAAAATCTGGAACAAGGCAGAGATATCCTCTATCACCACTTCTATTCAATATAGTTCTCGAAAAACTGGCCAGAGCAATTAGAGAGATGAAAGACATTAAAAGCATAAAAATAGGAAAAGAAGAACTTAAATTATTACTATTTGTAGATGACATGATTCTATACATAGAAGACCCAAAAGGGTCTACAGAAAAAACTACTAGAACTAATAAATGAATGCAGCAATGTGTCAGGATATAAAATCAACATGCATAAATCAAAGGCATTTCTGTATATCAGCGACAAAACTTCTGAAACAAAAATGAGTCAAAACACTGCATTCCCAATTTCCTCAAAATAATTAAATACTTGGGAATGAACCTAACAAAAGAGGTGAAAGATTTATATAATGCAAACTACAGAACCCTAATATGAGAAATAGAATAAGATCTTAGAAGATGGAAAAATATACCCTGTTCATGGATAGGCAGAACTAACATCATCAAAATTGCTATATTACCAAAAGTTCTCTATAGGTTTAATACAATGCCAATCAAAATCCCAAAGGATTTTTTTTGTAGAAATAGATAAAGCAATCATGAAATTCAAATGGAAAAATAAAAGACCCAGAATAGCAAAAGCAATTCTAAGCAGGAAGTGTGAATCAGGCAGTATAGTGATACCAGATTTCAAACTATATTACAGAGCATTCATAACAAAAACAGCATGGTACTGGTACCAAAACAGGCGGGTGGATCAATGGTACAGAATGGAGGACACAGAGACTAATCAAAAAATCTACAACTGTCTTATATTTGATAAAGGAGCTAATGGCCTGCAATGGAGGAAGGATAGCATCTTCATCAAATAGAGTTGGGTAAACTGGAAATCCATATGCAACAAAATGAAACTGAATCCCCTCCTCTCGCCATGCACAAAAGTTAACTCAATGTGGATCAAGGAGCTAGATTCAAATCAGAGTCTCTGCGTCTGATAGAATAAAAAGTTGGCTCCTATCTACATATTGTGTGGTCAGGCTCCAAATTCCTTAATAGGACACCCATAGAATAAGAGTTAATAATAAGAATCAACAAATGGGACTTACTTAAACTGATTTTTTTTTCTTAAAGAGAGAAACAATAAGAGAGGTAAATATGGAGCCTACATCATGGGAACAAATTTTTAGTCCTCACCCTTCACATGGAGCCCTAATATCCAGAGTATACAAAGTATACAAAGAACTCAGAAAATTAGACAATAAGATAACCAATAACCCAATGGGCCAAGGACCTGAACAGAAACTTCTCAGAGGAGGACATAGAATCAATTAACAAGTACATGAAAAAATGCTCTCCATTTCTAGCAGTAAGAGAAATGCAAATAAAAACCACCCTAAAATACCATCTCAATCCAGTGAGATTGGCAGCCATAATGAAGTCAAACAACAACAAGTGCTGGCGAGGATGTGGGGAAAAGGGTACTCTTGTACATTGCTGGTGGGACTGAAAACTGGTGCGGCCAATTTGGAAAGCAGTATGGAGATTCCTGGGAAATCTGGGAATGGAAGCACCATTTGATCCAGCTATTGCCCTTCTCGGACTATTCCCTGAAGACCTTAAAAGAGCGTACTACATGGATACTGCCACATCGATTTTCATAGCAGCACAATTCACAATTGCTACACTGTGGAACCAACCCAGATGCCCTTCAATAGATGAATGGATAAAAAAATGTGACTTTTATATACTATGGAGAATTATGCAGCACTAAAAAATGACCAAATCTTGGAATTTGCAGGGAAATGCATGGCACTGAGCAGATTATGGTTAGTGAAGCTAGCCAATCCCTAAAAAACAAATGCCAAATGTCTTGTTTGATATAATGAGAGCACCTAAGAACAGAGCAGGGAGGAAGAGCATGAAGAAAAGATTAACATTAAGCAGAAACATGAGGTGGGATGGAAAGGGAGAGAAGAGGGAAATTGCATGGTAATGGAGAGAGACACTTATTGTTACACAAAATTACATATAAGAGGTTGTGGGAAAATAAACAAGGAGAGAAATAATTTAGAGTAGGTATGGTAGAGAGAGAAGATGGGATGATAGGGGAGTGGGGATAGTAGAGTATAGGAAAGGTAGCAGAATACAACAGTAACTAATAGGGCATTATGTAAAAATATGGATGTGTAACTAATGTGATTCTGCAATCTGTATTTGGAGTAAAAATGGAAGTTCATAACCCACTTGAATCTAATGTATGAAATATGATATGTCAAGAGCTTTGTAATGTTTTGAGCAACCAATAAAAGAAAAAAAAGTAGCAATATATATGCCAATAGAAATTCATCATGAAATGTATATAATCCACAGATCGAAAAATATTCATTTTACTGAACATGGATTCATGTATAATGTTTTTCAACTAGGAAGCTCACCCATAGGTTGAATTTTCAGTTCCAACAGCGTTTAGGAGGAGTGATCTCTTCTCTCAATTTGCATCTACCAATTCAGCCACCTCACAAGTGCATACGAGTGATATCAGGTAGAATTCTATATGTGCATATAAACATACATGTGCTGAATAGGCTACAGAGAAAGGGAGATAGGGATTCACATATTTGCTAATTTTAAAAACACATGTAGAACTATTTCAACAAAAAATTGACTAGACTTATAACTCCTACATTATATAATGCAAAAGGCAATTCCAACTATACACCATGCGTCCTTTGAACTGCTTGAGTTTCTTCTCTTTTTGCCTTATTTTTCACCATCATATTAGGATTATTAGTCAGAGACTAGTAGGGTATGGGTTATAGTGTCAGGGATTCAGTATTTCAAATGTAAATTGAAAAATGAATCCAATGTGTATGTAAATATGTGCTACACAAAAATCTTCCCACTCACATCCAGAACAATGCCTTGACATTACCTACGCCCCAAGTAAAACACAATTAGAGTAGAAAAGTGTGAAAATCTATGAATACAAATATGGAATGGAATATGCTTGGGAGTTCACAACCTTGGAGGTGGTAGAGGAGTTTCCAAAAGTAAAGGACAGGGTAAACACTCCACAAACAAGGAACTCTGCTGGCCTAAGAATTCTTGGGAAACGGCTTCTGAGGTTGGGCACTTGAAATATATGTTGTTGTCATGAGCTTTAGCTTCCTTTGTAGTGAGACCATCAAAGCTGGGTCTGCATCTATGTGACCAAAAGACATGGTTTCTTATATTCCAATGAACATGAGGCAGCAGTGCTCAATTCTCTCTTTGTAGCTAAACTGTGTCCATTGGAAGCTAAGTGTCTCCCGGTGGGGACTGTGAAGACATTTGGTCATCCTCCACTTTTCGTGGTATTTCTTGCTTCTGCACTGGGAATTTGGTATTTGCTTCACAAAACATAAAAAGTTCATCTGGGATACAGTGCTGGAGGGAGTTCTGTCACATGTGGTGGGTCAGGGTCTGCAGGAGAATGCACCAACCAGGCTTCTATCCCACATAGCTTGCACCAATAACCATAGCAACCTGATTCTGAATATTGCCCTGAAAACTCTCCATTTAACAAGATGCCTTTACATATAAGGGTCTGATGTCTGCACTATATCAGTCACAAAAAATTTGGAAGCCAATGGCAGATTCACATGGCCCCAACATGATGTTTTATCACACACCTGCCCACCACTGCTCTAGCCCCCCTACTCAGCAGGCTCCAAATTACTGGCTTCTCTTGTTCTACACCATTTTAATGAAACCCAGTCAAAAACAAGGCACTGTCTGGTATACACATGATCAGCAACAGGACATCAAAAGTTTCTGCAGTGCCACCTGGTCATGGGAATTTCAAAAATTTTATGGTATTTTTCTAGCAATTTTTCAAGGGTGAAGTTAGAGGCACTGTGGGTTTCAATTCATTCAGGAACCATTAAGAGTTGAGAAAGTTCATTTCAATGAAAGCTCTGGAGAACTCTCACAGTCAATGCTTCTCAAACAGTTGCCAAAAGGTCTCCTAAAGCCAGGCCAATTGACATCTACAATGTGAGGTCCATGTGTGTTTTGACTCTCAAATATGGCTGCTAAGTCTTTCAGAATAAAATCATGTGATATCCTGGCTGAGATTCTCAGGCCTCTGTGGAAACCACCCTGGGCCTAGATCTCAGTTTCCAAGAGTGAGTCTCATGTGTGGCCTCCTAAAATCCCAACACAATTCATGGCAATACTTCTCTGAGGTCAGTTTCAGAACTCAGTCTCTAAGGGGAATCACACCAGAGTTCAAGCCCAGGTGGCCCCATCATCCCTTCCATCCGCCAAAAAATGACCACAATTAAAATCAAAACACTACCACAGGGCCATCATCTTCTTCCATGTAGACACTCATCATAACCTCTAGCTGGAGGTTTCTATGAGCCCAAGGTAGTGTCCGAATAAGCTCACTTGCCCCTCATTTGCCTAAAATCATGATGGCCTGGACACTCTTCCTGTGAACCAGGAATGATCAAATATTCCTGCTGTTAAAGTGTTCCACTTCTCCAATTTGAGGCCTACTGGCTGTAGGGTATAGATTCTTTATGTGATTTGGAGTCATGAGAAAACCCAAGCAAATATGGGCTAGCCTCTGCAGGGATTTCAAGAACTCATTTGACCCAAAGGATCCCTATTCTCACTTGATGGAGGTCAGGAACCTAAAACAAGAGGGCAAAAATATTCACCCACAATGACTGCTCTTTTGGCCATTTTAGTTTTGGAAACACATGGGATCTTTCTTTAGATCCATCAGGTGCTGAGAATATAAGCCACAACCTCATACAAGGACAAGAGGCTGATTCAGACACATCCCAATCCAAATCAATTAAGCAAAAAGCCACTGGTGATGTCCATACATTTCCATATGAAAACAGTTTTCTTCAGGCTACACAAAGGGGTGGCCTGAGGCAAAGACCTTCCTGACATTCAGGGTAATAGAAATAGAAGTAAGCAAATGGCCCAAAGAAGGGTTTCTCCACTGAGACTTTACTGGTCACACTGAAATCTGAGTTTTCTTAGATGCTCCCATTCCCTTCAGCTATCCAGTACATGGCCATGTCACAGAACCTTGTGGTGTTACATATTTGGGAAACAAAACCATGAGTCTATTCTGGAGAGTGGCCAGAATTCACGAAGAAAACAGGAACTTTAGAAGATAATAGATGTTGCCCATCCATAAGGCAAGCTGCAGTCCATTCATTAATTGGGCAGTATGAAAGCGGGGAAGCTTTCAACTAGAGACAACACATCCATTGATGCATTCTCTTTTCTAATGTCTACAACCACGGATACAGTGGGATACACAGACTTAGAAACACTCACCATGTCAAACGACTTACTAGAAACAGTCCACTCCAAACCAAACAAACCACCTTTCCTACCTATTCTCAGAACATGAGAAAAAACCACAAACTCACACCTACAACGGCAAAGGCACTTCCTTCCCCCAAATAGGTCTGTGACTATCCGAAGTGTCTTCTGACTGGTGGGCCATATTATGTTCCCCCAAAATGGCCTGTCCTGTTTCAGATCTGGTCTCCTTGGCCAACTCTGTGAAGTTGTCAGGAGCCAAAGGTGAGCCACTACCTGCTTACTCAGGAAAGGCCCCTCTTCAGAGCTCTGCTGGCATTTGGCCATCCTCACATCAGTGGGTACCAAGAAAGACTGACTATGTCTTTGGGAAAAGCAAACAAGTTAGCCCACTGGAACTGGGAGTGGGACTGGCTCTGCGTGCCTTCCTTCCTGGATCCCAGGTTCAGAGAATTCCATCACCAAGGAAGTGAAGTGAGGTCACTTCTTTCAGGAACAGAATATGCTCACTGCCTTGGT
This sequence comes from Callospermophilus lateralis, assembly GCF_048772815.1. NCBI lineage: Eukaryota > Metazoa > Chordata > Mammalia > Rodentia > Sciuridae > Callospermophilus > Callospermophilus lateralis. The sequence goes on from NW_027513173.1 coordinate 8,753, forward strand.
AACCACTTTGTGCTAACAGTTGCTTCCAGGGTTCCCATGAGATGGAGGCTGCCCCAACATCCTGGGACACATTCAGAAGTTAGAATGGTATATCAACCATAGGCACCAGGGAACAGCTCTCCACAGAGGCCTGGTTCAGTCCATCTTCTCTTTATTAAGAAGAGAGAGGCTGATTCAGACCATCAATTAATCCTGACCAGGTTGTTTGCCATGGAAGATGACTATTGCTCTCTCAGGTCCTACATAGCTGCCTATATCTTCTGCAAGGATCATTTCTCCATGGATCTTTGATGTTCTCAGCAGGTGGAAGATCATCTACATTCCTATATTGTAAGACCCACACTGTCCCTGCTCTTAAGTAAGTTATACTGAGGTAACAGTGTATGGTTAGGCTTAATAACTTGTTCAATTTGGGTTACAAATAATTCTGCGGGATGAATAATGGTATTGGCAAAATGCGATGTTTACAAGAGTATATATGTGAAACATAAGTATGAAAGCAGAAATCTAGGTAAGATTTGAAGCCCAGAAGGGCATTGGGGACTTGAGTGGGATACTTAGCTTTGAGTAATGTGCAGCACAGATGTCTCAGATAAATCAATATACACTGGCATCGTACCTTGTACCTTGGATATTGAATGTTGAAGAGAACATCCAGTCAAAAACCGATAGTCGGCAGGATTAGGAAGGTAGTTGGTAGGTTTAGAAAAAAGAGTGAGTATAGGATTTGGACCAAAAGTTCTTTAGCAATAGAATTTAGTGTAGAGAGTGTATGTAAATGTAAGCACATGTGAAGAGTCAGTCACAATGATGAACTGGGGAAAAATATAGGAAATCAGATATCAATAGAGACATTAGGAAATCAAGCAAAGTATAAATTGTGTGATAGGGTTAGACATTTTCAACAGGTTTGAAGTTGAATATATAATCTTAGGAAGAAACAAATATGTAGTCAAAAATAGAATTGATATTTGAGAGCATTAGGCAACCTGGACATGGATGTTTTTAGTAATCCATGCTCACTTTCCATTTACGCTTTGGTACAATTGTAAGTGTGACCTATGCTTTTTGTGTCCAGAATATTTCTGTAATAAAATGTGTATGTAGATCAGGTGACAATCGTATTTCTTCCACCAATTCTGGGAGCAATATTTTGAAGACTTACAAATTAGTATGGGGGTACAAATAGGTGTACCCTGTTTCTATGAATATAGACATAATGCATGAATAGACCATATTGTGAATAAATAATATAACTGGATCCACTTTAAATAATGAATTGAATAAATATCTGAAAATTTATAAGAAATTTTATATTGATATGCAATCATTCATTCCAACCAGTTATATATCTAACGATCATCTTAGGGTTACGGTTTATCATGAAGGGTGTGTGAGTTTTGGTTCAAAATTGATTATGGAAATAGAAAATAATATATTTGGAAAAAAGTCTCATGAATAGACCAGTCAAGAGACATAGAGGAATACATGTGTTCTGCAGCAGGAAGTGATTGAAAGTGAAACAAATGCCTATAAATTTGCTAACTAGTGAATAAAATATATATCCTATGATGTGCATAAACTGATGAAATAGTAATGTACCAGTGTGGAATAAAAATTAACGTCAAAATACACATCATGTCCCATAGGAACCTACATGCATTAATGTTAAACTGGGTCAGTTAATGTACACATATTAGGATTTGTATGCACCTTTTACTGAAGTTAGTTTTCAGTACTAGGAAACAAATATGTATTTCGGGTGGATGAATATTTCTAAGAATAATCTTGTGAAAAGTTGATTATTAATCCACATACATGAACATGAATGAATTTAGGGAGTGTATATAAGACACATATATTTCATATTTTTAAAAATATGGAGAGTATATATATATATATATATATATATATATATATATATATATATATATATACACACACACACACACACAAACACAGACATTAAAAAGTAGCAATATATATGCCAATCAAAATTCATCATGAAATATATATCATAAAGATGCAAAAACATTCATTTTAGTGAACATGGGTTTATGTATAATGTTGTTCCACTGGGAAGCTCACCCATAGGTTGAATTTTCAGTTCCAACAGCGTTTAGGAGGAGTGATCACTTCTCACAGTTTGTATCTGCTAAGTCATATATCTTACAAGGATGTACGTGTGATACCTTGTAGGATTCTATTTGTGCATATAAAAATACATGTGCTGAATAGGCTCCAGAGAATGGGAGACCGTAATTCACATATTTGTTAACTTTAAAACACATTGAGAACTATTTCAATTAAATATTGAATAGATTTATAACACCTACCCTTTATCATGCAAACGGCAAGTCCAACTCTGAACTGCAAGTATTTATGTACTGTTTGGGTTACTTTCTTCCATCATATTAGGATTAGTAGTCAGAGTCTAGTAGAATATGGGTTAGTGTCAGGGATTCAGAATTTCAAATGGAAAAAAGGAAAATTAATCTTCCAACTCTCATCCAGAACAATGCCTTGTCATTACCTTCGCCCCAAGGAAGACACAATTAGAGTAGAAGAGTTACAAAATCTGTGATTACATTTCTGGAATCGAAAATGCTCAGGAGTGCACAAACTTGGAGGTGGTATAGGAGTTTCCAAAAGTAAGGACAGGGTACACACTCCACAAACATGAAGCTCTGCTTGCCTAAAACTTTTTGAGAAACTGCCAGTGAAGTTGGGCACTGAAATATAGGTTGTTGTCAGGAGTTAAGCTTCCTTTGTAGTGAGACCCTCAAGGCTGGGTCTTCATCTATGTGACCTGGAGGACATCGTTTCCTATTTTCCAATGAACACGAGGCAGCAGTGCTCAATTCTCTCTTTGTAGGTAAACTGTGTCTCCCTGTGTGGACTGTGAAACAATTTGGTCATCCTCCACTTTTCGTGGTGTTTCTTGCTGCTGCACTTGGAGTTTGGTTCATGCTTCACAAAATACAAGGAGTTCAACTGGGAAACAGTGCTTGAGGTATTTCTGTCACGTGTGGTGGGTCAGGGTCTGCAAGAAAATTCACCAACCAGGCTTCTATCTCTCAAAGATTGCCCCCTTGTCCATAGCAACCTGATTCTGAACATTGCCCTGAAACTACGCCATATAACAAGATGCCTTTACATATAAGGGTCTGATGTCTGCACTCTGTCAGTTACAAGCCATTTGGAAGCCAATGGCAGATCCAAATGGCCCCACCATGATGTTTTATCACACACCTGTCCACCACTGCTCTAGGCCCACTACTCAGCAGGCTCCAAAATACTGGCATCTCTGTTCTAAACAATTTTCATGAAACCCTGTCAATCAAGGCACTGTCTGGTACACTCATGGTAAGCAACAGGACATCGAAAGTTTCTGCAGTTCCACCTGGTCATGGAAAATTCAAAAATTTCGTGGTATTTATCTAGCCATTTTTCAAGGATGACTTTGGATGCACAATTATTCAGGAACCATTAAATGTTGAGAAAGTTCATTTCAAAGAAAATTCTAGAGAACTCTCACAGGCAAGGCTTTCCAAAGAGTGGACAAAAGGTCACTTGAAGCCAGGACCATTGAGATCTACAATGTGAGGTCCTATGTCTTTTGACTCTCAACTATGGCTGCCAAGTCTTTCAGAATAAAATCATGTGATATCCAGGCTGAGATTCCCAGTTCTTTGTGGAAAGCCACCCTGGTCCTAGATCTCAGGTTCCAAGGGCGACTCTCATGTGTGGCCTCCTAAAATCCCAACACAATTCATGGCAATTCTTCTCTGAGATCAGTTTCAGATCTCAGTCTCTAAGTGGAAACACACCAGAGTTCAAGCCCAGTTGACCCAGTCATCTCTTCCAACCGCCACACCAATGACCAGAATTAAAACCAAAACACTCCCACATGGCCCTCATTTTCTTCCATATAGACACTCATCATAACCTTGGCTGGAAGTTTTTATGAGGCACACAGCCCAAGACAAAGTCAAAATAAGTTCCCTTGCCCTTCATTTGTCTAAAGTCAGTGTTTCCTGGACAACGTTCCTGTGAACCAGGACTGATCAAAGAGGTCTGCCATTAATACTGTTCTGCTTTTCCAATTTGAGGCATACAGACTGTCGGGTATAGTTTCTTTATGTGATTTGCAGTCATGAGAAAACCCAAGCACCTATGGGCTAGCCTCTGCATGACTTGAAGAACTCAGTTGACCCAAAGATTCCTGTTATCACTTGATGGAGATCAGGAACCTTACAGAGGAAGGCAAGAGACTTCATCACAATGACTTCTCTTTTGGCCATTTTGGATTTGGATGCACACATGGGATCTTTCTTTAGATCCATCAGGTGCTGAGAATCTAAGCGATAATCTCACACTGCACTAAGAGGCTGATTCAGACATATCCCTTTGCAAAGCAATTAAGCCAGGAGCCACAGGTGATGCCCATTTATTTCCATTTGGAAACTGTTTTTTTCAGGCTTTGGAAATGTGTGGCTTTAGGCAAAGTCCTTCCTTTCATTCAGGGCAACAGGACAATAGGTAAGCAAAATACCAAAGCAGATTTTCTCCACTGAGACTTTCCTGGTCACACTGATATCTGAGTTTTCTGAGATATTCACCATTCTCTTCAGCTATCCAGTACATGGCCATGTCCCAGATTGTGGAGGAGATACATATCTTGAACACAAAACCATGAGCCTATGGGAGAGTGACCAGATTCAGGAAGATATCAGGAATGTAGGAAGGTAATAGGTGTTGCCCATCCATAAGGTAACCTGCAGTCCATTCATAAATTGGACAGGATGAATTCTGCGAAGAATTCTACTAGACAGGACACATCTATTGATGCATTCTCTTTTCTATTGTCTACAACCAAAAATACAGTGGGATACCCAGACATAGAAACACTCACCTTCTCAAAGGACTTACTAGAAACAGTCCACTCCAAACCAAACAAACCGACTTTCCTACATTTTCTCAAAACTTGAGACAAAAATCACAAACACACAAACACACACACACACACCCACAAAGGCACCTTCTTTCCCCAAATAGGTCTGTGACTATCCGGAGCATCCTCTGTCTGGTGGGCCATACTATGTTTCCCCGAAATGGGCTGTCCTATGTCAGATCTGGTCTTCTTGGCCAAAACTGTGAAGTTATCAGGAGCCAGCGGTGAGCCACTGCCTGTTTTCTCAGGTAAAGCCCCTCTTCAGAGCTTTCCTGGCATTTGTCCATCTTCAATTTAGTAGTTGCCAAGAAAGACTTACTCTATCCTTCTTAAATCCAAAAATTTGAGACCACTGGGACTTACACTGGGACTGCTTCAGGGTGCCTGGCTTCCTGGATTCCAAGTTCAGAGTGTTCCATCAACAAGAAAGTGACATGGGTCACTTCGTCTAGAACTGAATGAGGTCACTGCCTTGGCAACCACTTTGTCCTAACAGTTGCTTCCAAGGGTCCATGAGATGGATCCTGCCCCTACTTCCTATGACACTTTCACAAGTTAGAATGGAATATCAACCATAGGCACCCGGGAACAGCTCTCCACACAAGCCTGGTTTGGTCCATCTTCTCTACATTAACAAGAGAGAGACTGCTTCAGACACACCCCTTCATCCTGACTTGTTTGTTTTTTTTTTGTCATGAAAGATGACTTTCGCACTCTCAGGTCCATCATAGCTGCCTACATCTTCTTTAGGGATCATTTCTGCATGGACCTTTGAAGTTCTCCAGAAGTTGAAGATCTCCTACATTCCTGTATTGTAAGACCAACTCTGTCCCTGCTCTTCTGTAAAGTTAGATTGAGGGAACAGTGTTGGGTTACAGTTAATAACATGTTTGATTTGGGTTAGGATCATTCTGCTGGATGAATAATGGTATTGGGAACCTGCAATATTTATAAGATTATATAGGTGAAATATATGAATGAAAACAGAAATCTCGGTAACATTTGAAGCCCAGAAGGGCATTGGGTCCTTGATTGGGATACTTAGCTTTTAATTATGTTCTGCACAGATGTCTCAGATAAATCTATACACAATGGCATAAGATCTGATACCTTGGATGATTGAATGTTGAGGAGAACAACCATTCAAAGAGGGAGAGTCGGTAGGATTAGGAAGATAGTTGGTAGGATTATAAAAAAGTGTGAGTATAGCATTTGGACAAATAGTTCTTTAGCAATAGGTTTTCAGGTAGACAGAAAATGTAAATGTCAGCATATGTGAAGAGTCAGTCACAGTGATGAACTGGGGAAAATATGTAGGAAAGCAGATATCAATAGAGACATTAGGAAATCAGGCAAAGTATAAAGTGAGTGATAGCAAAAGACATTTTCAACAGGCTTGAGATTGAATATATAGTCTTAGGAAGTAACAAATATGTAGTCACCAATAGAATTGACATTTGAGAGCATTAGGCAACCTGGACATGGGTTATTTTCATAATCCATACTCACATTCCATTTAGGCTTTGGTACAATCGTAAGTGTGACTTTGCATTTTGTGGCCAGAATATTACTGTGATAAAACGTATATGTAGATCAGGTGACATGAGTATTTCTTGCACCATTTCTTGGAGCAACATTTTGAAGGGGTATAAATTAGTATTGGGGGTACATATAGGTGTACCATGTATGTATGAATATAGAGATAATGCATGAATAGACCATACTGCGAATAAATAATATAACTTGTTCCAACTTTAAATAATGGATTGAATTGATATCTGAAAATACACAGGAATCATATATTGATATACATACATTCATTCCAACCAGTAATACATCTAATGGTAATATTACGGTTGTGGTTTATCACCAAGAGTGTGTGAATTTTGCTTCAAATTTGATTATGGAAATCGAAAATAATGTGTTTGGAAAGAAATCTCATGAAATGACCACTCAAAAACAAGGAGGAATACATATGTTCTGAAGCAGGAAGTGATTGAATATGTTACAAATTTCTTTAAATTTGTGAACTTGTGGATGAAATGTATATTCTATAATGTATAAAAACTGCAGAAATAGTAATGTACCAGTGTTTAATAAAAATGAACGTCAAAATACACATCATGTTCCATAGGAATCTACTTGCATTGATGTTAAAGTGGGTCAGCTACTGTAAAAATATAAGGATTTGTTTGCACCATTCATTGAAGTAACTTTTTAGTACTAGAAAACAAATATGTATTTCAGGTGGATGAATATTTTTAAAATAATCTTATGAAAAGTTTAATATAAAACCACATACATGAACAAGAATGAATTTAGGGAGTGTATAATAGGACACATATATTTTATATTTTGAAAAATCTAGAGAGTATATATATATATATATATATATATATATATATATACACACACACACACACACAAAACACACACAGAGACATTAAATAGTAGCAATATATATGCCAATTAAAATTCATTGTGAAATATATATCATCCACAGATCCAAAATATTAATTTTACTGAACATGGATTTATGTATAATGTTTTTCAACTAAGAAGCTCACTCATAGTCTGAATTTTCAGTTCCAAAAGCATTAATGAGGAGTGATCTCTTCTCACACTTTGTTTCTGCCAAGTTAGCCACCTCTCAAGAATATACGTGTGATACCAGGTAGGATTCTATATGTGCATATAAAAATACATGTGCTGAATAGGCTACAGAAAAATGGAGACAGGAATTCACATATGTGTTAACTTTAAAAACACATGCAGAACTATTTCAACAAAAAATTGACAAGATTTATAACTCCTACCCTATATCATGCAAAAGGCAAACCAACTATCCACCATGCCTCCTCTGAAGTGCTAGTATTTCTATTCTGTTTGGGTTACTTTTCTCCATCATATTAGAATTAGTAGTCAGAGTCTAGTAGGGTATGGGTTAGTGTCAAAGATTCAGCATTTCGAATGGAAAATTGAACAATGAATCCAATGTGTATGTAAATATGTGCTACACAAAATTATTCCCACTCTCATCCAGAACAATGCCTTGACAATTCCTTCACCCCAAGTAAGACACAATTAGAGGAGAAGATTTAGAAAATCTGTGAATAAATTTGTGGAATGCAATATGCTCAGGAGCTCACAACCTTTGAAGTGGTAGAGTAGTTTCCAAAAGTATGGGACAGGGTAAAAACTCCACAAACATGGAGGTCTGCTGGCCTAGAGATTTCTAGAGAAACTGCCTGTGAGTTTGGGCACTTGAAAAATATGTTGTTGTCAGGAGCTTTAGCTTTCTTTCTAGGGAGACCATAAAAGCTTGGTCTGGATCTATGAGACCTGGAGGACATGGTTTCTTATTTCCCAATGTACATGAGGCAGCAGTGCTGAATTCTCTTTTTAGGTAAACTGTGGCCACTGGGGAATAAATGTGTGCCAGTGTGCACTGTGAAGCCATATGGTCATCTTCCATTTTCGTGGTGTTTCTTCCTGCTGCACTGGGTGTTTGGTATTTGCTTCACGAAATACAAAGAGTTCAACTGGGTCACAGTGCAAGAGGAAGTTCTGTCATGTATGGTTGGTCAGGTTTTGCAGGAGGATCCAAGAACTAGGATCCTATCCTACATATCTTGCCCCCTTGACCATAGCACCCTGATTCTGAACAATGTCCTGAAACCTCTCCAAATAACAACTTGCCTTTACATGGAAGGTTCTGCTGGCTGCACCATGTCAGTCACAAGGCATTTGAAACCAATGGAAGATACACATGGCCCCACCACAGATGTTTTATCACATACCTGCCCACCACTGCTCTAACCTACTACTCAACAGAGTCCAACTTACTGGCATCTCTGTTCTACACCATTTACATGAAACCCAGTCAATCAAGGCACTGTCTGGTATATTCATGATCAGCAACAGGACATCAAAAGGTTTTCCAGTGCCACCTGGTGATGGGAAATTCAAAAATTTCATGGTATTTATCTAGCCATTTTTCAAGGATAAAGTTGGAGGCACTGTGAGTTTCAATTCTTTCAGGAACCATTAAATGGTTAGGAAGCTCATTTCAATGAAATCTCTGGAGAACACTCACAGGTAAGGCTTCCCAAAGAGTGGCCAAAAGATCATATGATGTTATGCCCATTTAGGTCTACAATGTGAGGTCCATATGAGTTTTGACTCTCAACTATGGGTGCCAAGTCTTTCAGAATAAAATTTGTGGTATCCTGGCTGAGAGGCTCAGTGCTCTGTGGAAAGCCACCCTGGGCCTAGAACTCAGTTTCCAAGGGCAACGCTCATGCCTGGCTTCCTAAAATCTCAACACTATTTATGGCAATACTTCTCTGAGGTCAGTTCCAGAACTCAGACTCTAAGGGAATCACACCAGAGTTCAAGAACATGTGGTTCAAGTCATCTCTTCCAACCGCCACCCAAATGACCACAATTTAAACCAAAACACTCCAACGTGGCGCTCATCTTCTTCCATATAGACACTCACAATAACCTATGGCTGGAGTTTTCCATGAGGGGCACACCCCAAGACCGTGTCCAAAATAAGCTCTCTTACACCTAATTTGCCTAAATTCAGGGTGGCCTGGACACCCTTCTTGTGAACCAGGAGAGATTAAGTAGGCCTCCCGTTAATACTGCTCCGCTTCTTCAATTTGAGGCCAAATGACTGTGGGGTTTGGATTCTTTATGTGAATTGGAGTCTTGAGAAAACCCAAGCAAATATGGGCTAGCCTCTGCAGGGCTTTGAAGAACTCATTTGACCCAAAGGATCCCTAATCTGACTTGATGGAGGTCAGGAAAGTTACAGAGGAAGGCGAGAGACTTCATCCACAAGGACTGCTCTTTTGGCCATTTTGTTTTTGGATGTAAACATGGGATCTTTCTTTAGATCCATCAGGAGCTGAGAATCTAAGTCACAGCCTCACACAGGGTAAATAGGCTGATTCAGACACATCCTTTCCAAAGCAATTAAGCAAAGAGCCACAGGTAATGCCCATTCATTTCCATTTGAAAACTGTTTTCTTCAGGCTTCAAAAAGTGGTGGACTGAGGAAAAGACCTTCCTGATATTCAGGGCAACAGAAGAATAGGTAAACAAAAGGCCCCAAGCAGGGTTTCTCCACTGAGACTTTCCTGGTCACACTGATATCTGAGTTTTCTGAGATGCTCACCATTCCCTTCAGTACATGGTCATGTCACAGAGCTTCGAGGTTGTACATATCTTAAACAGAAAACCATGAACCTATTCTGGAGAGTGGCCAGAATTCAGGAATAAAACAGGAACTAAGGAAGATAGCAGGTGTTGCACATCAATAAGGCAAGCTGCAGTCCATTCATAAATAGGGCAGGATGAATGCTGTGAAGCTTTCTACTAGACAGGACATATTCATTGATGCATTCTCTTTTCTAATGTCTACAACCACGGACACAATGGGATACACAGACATAGAAATTCTCGCCTTGTCAAACGACTTACAAGAAACAGTTCACTCCAAACAAAACAAACTGCCTTTCATACCTATTCTCAGAACATGAGACAAAACCACAAACCCACACCCACACAACAAAGGCAGCTCCTTTCCCCAAGTAGGTCTGTGACTATCCGGAGTGTCCTCTGACTGGTGGGCCTTACTATGTTCCCAGGAAATAGCCTGTTCTGTCTCAGATCTGGTCTTTTTGGCCAACTCTGTGAAGTTGTCAGGAGCCAGCGGTGAGCCACTGCCTGCTTTCTCAGGAAAGGCCCCTCTTCATAGCTTTCCTTGCATTTGGCCATCCTTACATCAGTAGGTCCCAAGAAAGACTGAGTCTGTCCTTGGTAAATCAAAATAAGTTTGACCACTGGGACTGGGACTGGGACTGGCTCTGGGTGCCTGGCTTCCTGGATTCCAAGTTCAGAGAGTTCCATCACCAAGGAAGTTAGGTGTGGTCACTTCCTTTTGGAACTGAATGAGGTCACTGCCTTGGCAACAACTTTGTCTTAACAGTTGCTTCCAAGGTCACCATGAGAAGGATGCTGCTCCTACTTCCTGTGACACTTTCACAGGTCAGAGTGGTATGTCAACCATAGGCATGCAGGAGCAGCTCTCAACACATGCCTGCTTTGGTACACCTTCTCTACATTAAGAAGAGAGTGGCTGATTCAGACACATCCCTTCATCCTGAGCAGGTTGTTTGCCATGGAAGACTTTTGCTCTCTCAGGTCCTTCGTACTTGCCTACATCTTCTCCAGGGATCATTTCTGCGTGGACCTTTGAGGTTTTCAGCAGGTGGAAGATCCTCTATAATTCTGTATTTTAATACCAATTCTGTCCCTGCTCTTCTGTAAAATTAGATTGAGAGAACAGTGTATGGTTAGGATTAATAACAGGTTCGATTTGGTTTAGAAAGGAAACTACACGGTTGAGCAAACAGGGTCCTAACGTTAGCAATAATATGAGGATTTTTAATGGACCGGCCATGGAAGATAAAAGCGTAGTTAATCAGGTCACTATGTGAACCAAGACTCAAAGCTCCCTTTTGGGGCCTCTGTCTCTCTTTGACGCTCTTCAAGTCGTTTTCTTAATTTACTCATAGATTCTTTTACAACTCCAGTATTGTCGGCATAAAAACAACATTCTTCCCTCAATGCAAGCAAAAAGGCACCTTTCTCTCATAAAGAGGAGGTCCAACACTCGCCTGCTTTGTAAAACAACTTCAGAAAGAGAGAGGTTAAAATTCCTGTAAAGCTGTGATGTCGGTTTTTAATGTCTTTAAACTTTGGCATATTTCTGCTTCTAATTGTGTCTTTGTTGTGTCTCATGGACTAGCCCACCCCTTCAGCAACTATTATTTCTAATAGGATGGCTAAAGTGAGGGATACAGGTTCCCAGTGGAACCGGGTTGAATGCCCCCCTAGTTGATCTTTAAATGAACCTAAGTCATGATAGAGAACTCTGGAAAACATCTGCATCATTACATAATTAATCACATATATTGACCATTTTATGAAAACATAAATAATGTTAAAGTGTATAGAATTATACTGTTGTAGGGACGGACAAGGAAAGGGACCTAAGATAGCACCAAACACAGGAAAACAGTCTTATTTGGTTGCATCCGGATTTAGAGGGCATTGCTTCTGTTGTAATCAATTAATCCCCTGAAGCCCAAGTTTCGGTAGTTTTAGAATTTGTACCCAACATGTAAGGGAAGTGGCTCAGAAGTTCACAGTTTGTAGAAATTCACAGAAATCAGTTTTTGTTTTTGTTTTTGTTCCTCTGTTCTGGGCAAGTTAACTTTTCAAAGACACCTTGGAAAGGGAGAGCTTTTTTGTCTCTTTTTTTCTCCCTGCCAGCTGTCACCATGAAGCCCAATTGGTAACTTTTTTATCTTAGAAATCTAGCCATCTCTGTGAATCCCCAGCTCAAGGCCAGAGGCCTTGTTCACATATTTTGTGAAAATCTAGTAAGGCGGTGTCAAGCTTAGGGGTGGTGATTTTTTCAGCGAGTGGCCAAGTAGAACAGGGCAACACGAAAAGTGGAAGTTCATCTACATTGAACTCTTTCAGAGGGACTCTTTTGCTGAAAGACCTAATGTAAGCCTCGGTGAAGACTTCTGGAGAAGGTTATTTAAGACATATCTATGGACCTGGTACAGAGGGGGAAGACGGGAAAGGCGAGGCTGAGAGCAGCTCCGTGGATCTGAGAATGAGGAAGATGAGATGTAAAAGAATAATGGAAAAGGGGTTTGGGATTTTCCTAGAACAAAACTTGAGCAGTAGAACAGGTAGAGCAGAGGTGAAGATGGGAGTGAGTATTCCAAAAAGCCTGTGAGGGACTTTAAATTCTTAGTAACCTGTTTTCAGTGATGACAAAGCAACTTTAAAGGCTATTTTTATTACATCTTGGATAGGGGTCTGAGGGCTCTTCTCAGCTGGTTTGAGCTTTGGTTTAGCTTCTTAGAGGACTTGGTGGGACCTAGTGCAGGCACAGACAGAAAAAGAGAGGAGTGAGTGAGTGGAGGGGTACCTCGGTACCTGCTACCTCAGCAAGGGGGCAATGGTCTGAGAACTGGCGGAGGTTTGGGTTTTTGATGTAGTAATTGGAGGGAAGAAATCAGGTTGCTGAGGTGGGAGTGACAGCAGAGAGTCTAGAGCAGAAGGCTGAGGGTGAGGAACTATTGGAGAAGCATAGTACAGGATGTGAGTGAAGGAGGGAAAAGGATTCCACATAGGGGAATTTTCCCCTTTTGAGCACTTGCCGAAGTTAAAAATGTCACGCAGAATTTGAGGATCTAGAGAACCCTCTGGGGGCCATAGTTTTTGGTTGTCTAATTGGTTATATGGCCAATGCTGTGTACTGAATTTGATGAGGAGTTTGGGTTCCACCAGGCAGCCCCGGTATGCTCACATCCCCATGAATTACACAAGAAGTTGGCTTTCCCCCCACACAGCCATGGCTGTTTGTGGCTTTGATAGTCCGTCGGGCATATATAGTAATCTAGGCTAACCAACCTGAATCTGGCTCGCGTTTCCGTGCATCCATAATGTTTGTTTCAATTATCTATGGTATGGAAGGGATTTAATGGAACTTTAGTGGGATCCTCTTCATTGGGGTTATCTCAATAGGAAAGACCTATACCAAGCTGAAAAATGTCTGGGTGGAGAGATAGCCACCAGGTCCCTAAGGGGGCTGTATGCGAGATAGACCATACTTCTTGTCTAGTAGGATTTCAGATCAGCCTTCACTGCTGAACAGGCTGATGAGGGTTAGGAGTACTGGTGGCCAAGGGGAGAGTCTATAGTCTTGTCCACATAGCGAATACGCAATTTGAAATGCTTACCAGTTTTTTCCAGTTTCCAACCAGAGTCTGGACACAGCGAAGGCTTGAGATGAGAGGCATGGATCCAAAAAGTGATTCTGTCTACTTTTATGCCTGTAGGTGTTATAAGTAGCACCTGGTATGTTCCTTTCCAGCGGGGTTCTAGGGATAACACCTGATGTTGTCTTATGTTGACGAAGTCTCTTACTTGATATTGATGTGGAATCCCCTCGTCCCCAGGTTGGTAGGCAGTGGCCAGCTGTTTCCACAGTTATCACTGAGTTCTTTCAATGGCTTTAAGTCTGTCAAGCAAGGGGTGTGGAAGGGATTGTTAGGCCTTAGAGTTGGGGATTAGGTCCCTTACTGGATGATGGGCATCATAGAGAATTTCATAGGGGGTGAGGTTACACAAAGAAACTGAGGGAGTATTTCTCGCATGAAACAGTGCATAAGGCAGGAGCATAGTCCAATCTTTTATGCCGGTCTCTAAGCTTAATTTTGTTAAGGTCTGTTTAATGGTTCTATTTATTTTTTCTACCTCTCCTGAGCTCTGGGGTATATAAGCATAATGTAACTTACAATTAATCCACACCTGACTTACCTGGGCCATGAACACAAGTCCATTATTAGACCCTATTATCTTAGACAGACCGTATCTTAGAAAAATATCTTCCAGGATCTTCTTGAGAACCATTTGCGCCGTTTTTTTTTTTTTTTCTGTGTGTGTGTGTGTGTGTGTGTGTGTGTGTGTGTGTGTGTGTATAAGGCTTCAATCCATCCTCAGAATGTATCCACAAAGACTAGGAGATATTTAAGTCCATACCTTGCTGGCTTAATTTCAGTAATGTCCACTTCCCAGAATTGTCCTGGTCTGGTTCCTCGTAGGTGCTTTCGTCTAAGAAACTTGGAAGGGTAAGCATTAAACAATTGACTGACCCGACAGGCTTTTGTTACCAGTTCAATTATTTCCTTTCGCTGTGCGTCAGTTAGTGGAAAACTCTGTTCTTAATCCTACAGGAATGCCTGCAGTTTCTTTGAACCAAGGTGAGTGAGTTGATGTACATTTTTAACGTAGTGTAGGACTTTCTGTAATTGCAGGCTGAGCTCAGTAAAGTTGAGGCGTTCAATGTCAGTGTCCTTAGATGTTATCTAAAACTTCCTGGTACTTAGGGGTCCATTGGAATTGGGCATCTCCCTTTAACAGCGGGTATAAAGGAGCAGCTAAGGACTCAAACCCATTTATCCATAACCTGCAAAACCCAGCAATCCCAAGAAACTCTTAGTTGTCTGCTGTAAGATGGGCTTGGTATCTGCTCAATGGTTTGTTTTCTGGGCTCAGTGAGCCATCGTTTACCGCCCCTAAGGAAATAGTCGAGGAAGATTACTTCTTGCTGGCAAATTGGGCAATTTTGGCCGAAGCTCTATACCCGAGTTGAGCAAGCTCGGATAATAGTGCTTGGGTCCCAGTTCAGTTTTCCTTGGTGTTGGATGCCAGTAGCAGGTGATCCACATATTGAAGCTGGGTGAATTCGGGGTGTGTAGTTCTGAAATTGTTGAGATCTCTGTGAAGGGCTTCATCAAAGAGAGTGGGGGAGTTTTTGAACCCCTCTGCGAGTCTAGTCCAAGTTAGTTGACTAGACTTTCCGGTTTCTGGGTCTACCCACCCAAAAGCAAACAGCAACTGACTATCTTTATGCAGAGGCAAGCAAAAGAAAGCTTGTTTTAAGTCCAGAACAGTATACCATTTCTGCTCAGGGTTCAGAGTGCAAAGCAGATTGAACAGATTAGGTACCGTGGGGTAAATGTCCTGCACTCTGTTGTTGATCTCTCTTAGGTCTTTAACAGGGTGATAGTCCCTGGTTCCTGGCTTTTTCTTCTAATAGCAGGGGAGTGTTCCAGGCCAATTGACAGGGCCTTAGGACCCCTAAGGCCAGATATTTCTGAATATAGGGCCTTATCCCATCTTTAGCTTTTTATGCTTAGAAGATATTATTTGACATTGATTGGGGAGGCTGAGGTTTTTAAATCCACTGTTATTGGAGGTTGTTTCACGGCCAGGCCTAACACAGCAGTTTTTGCCCATGCATCTCGGTAATCTGTTATCCATTTCTGGGGTAGCTTGCCTGTTTGATCAGTCTTGGGGGGTGTGAAGAGTGGACGTTCATCTTCTACTAATATAGTGAAAGCCGTGACTATAGGAGTTTTTACTGAAGGATTTAGAAATTTCATTTGGGGGCCTTCAGGGTTAAAAGTTATTTTGGCCCAGAGCTTGGTGAGCAGATCTCTGCCCATCAATGGGTGCGGGCATTCTGGGATTACTAGGAAGGAGTGATGGATTTTTCCTTTCCCCAGGTCCATGGTCCTCTTAGAAATCTAAGCCCGGTATTTACTGCCGTTAGCCCTTTGAACTACAGACCTTTTATTTGATAGACGGCCCAATGGGGCCTTAAGGGCTGAGTATACTGCTCCTGTATTCACTTCAAAGTTTACTGGGGTCCCCTACACTTCAAATCTTACCCTGAGCTAGGGGAAAGAATCTGAGCCCCAACTTTCTTAGTCATCCCCCAGAGTCAGAATGGCTGGCTGGCATGTCTGTCTCTTTATAGGGCACTCTTTGGCCCAGTGTCCTTTTTTTTACAGTAGGCACATTGATCTGAGGCCAGGGTGGCCTGTGGCACGGGCCCAGGTATCGCTTCCTGTCACCTTATGTCTTAATTTCTGGACTCTTTCTTGTTGTGACCAGGATCTTAGTCAATGCCTTAGTCTTTCTTTTGCTTCTCTCATCCTCCCTCTGCTCCCTTTCTTTTTCCCTGTTTCTCTCTTATAGTATACTTTTTCGGCTTCTCTGACTAAATCTCTCTTTTAACTTTTTTTTTTTTTAATATCCATGGCAGCTTCAACAATTAAGGCCATCGTGACAGATGCCTTTTGATCTGCTGCCTGAGGATCGAAAGGAGTATATCTCTTATATGCCTCCATAATTCTCTCTAGAAACATAGAGGAAGATTCATCAGGCCTTTAAATAATTTCTCTTACCATGGCCAAATTAGTTGGTCACCTAGCGGCCCCTTGGATACCCGCAATTAGAGCCTGGCAATAATTGGACAGATGCTCCCTATCTTCAAAGGTGTTGGGGTCCCAGTTGGGTTGGTTAAAGGGGAAGGCAGCTTTTATTATGTTGGGAAGTTGTGTTGGTCGCCCATCAGGTCTGAGGATATTTTTTTCTAGATTCCAGGAGGTTTTTCTCTCATTCCTCTGTCATGAAGAGAGTCCCTAGAGTTGTTGGCAGTCATTCCAAGTAGGCAGGTGTGAAAACGTTGGCGAGTTCTCTGAGTTTTTTTAGCCGGGCCAGCTTCCTCCAGGGAAGGAGGCGCTGTGTGTGTCATGGGACAGTCATCTGGAGGGCGCTGGGCCATTCTGGCTTCCTCGAATGGTGGAGAGGCTGAGTCAGCGAGGGGAATTACTTACAGGGTTTTGGGGGTTGGGGGACAAGGGCAGAGGATAAGGACGAGTAGAGTCTTGAGACTCAGGGAGAACAGAGGGTGGAGGTTGAGGAACAGAGAGTTTGAGAGATAGAATCATAGGGGAAGGAGTAGTAGTGGGTGCAGGGACAAGGAAAGGCTTCACCCATGGAGGAGGAGATTTGCAGAGGTCCTGACAAGTTAAGATATATGGCTATTGATCTGGATGTCTATGTGGCCCCGGCTGAAAGACAATATCTCAGACTTTTCAAATTAGTGCGAAGTAGAAACATCATTCTAGAGGCCATCCGACTACAAAGGTGGGTTATTCTGAGACACAGAATCTGCCAGGTCTGGTGTTTTAATGAAAAAGAAAGATTGTGAGCCCTTAAGCAGACTTTGGTCCAGTGATTAAGGGTCAGGGACAGAGGCATTGAAGTGCTCTGTCCCATAATGAAATATACACAGACAGTGAAAGCAACAACACATGACACAGACAAGACAAGACAATAAAGACAGGCAATGGACGTCCAATACTGAGACCAGGACTGAGTAGCCGGCAAAACCTGATGGGCTGGCAATTCCGAATCTGAAAGAAAATATCACTGAGTCGAGGAGACTATGGTTCCTTGATTTCCCGAGTCCCATCCCCCAGGGACATGGCCTGTGGCTCTGTGACATGTGTGTCAGCCACCGGGGAGAGAGCTCACGCTCTTTACCAATAGCCATTTTGTCAAACCCTAACCTGAATCCTGAAACCAGAAAGAGGGGCCTTATTTACCCCCAGAGCATCCCGTTGGGGGTCTTTCATCTGCAGCTGCCGGATCTCGCTGGGGCCACCAGAAGTAAAGGTCGGGTGAGCATCGATGAAAGAGACCACCAAGAGACTGTCTAATGCAACAGCAAAGGGTTTATTGGGAGTCCGGCATGCAAGGGCTCAGAGCTCGCTTGAACAGAGCAGAGAGCCCTGAGAACAGCTTAAGAAGTGCTTATATATTTTCCTTGGAGAGGGCAGGGAGGGAAGTTTATTGATGGGTAAGGGCGAGTGGGCGGTTTGCGTGCAAATGGTTGATGGAGTACATTCTGCAGTTTGGCAGTTGGGGGCAGCACATTCTGGGAACAAGAAGACAAACAGTTCTCAAGATTTCAACAGTGTTTTATTAAGCATACAGAAAAACAGAAGTGACAAGTACCTATTTTATTAACCTTTCAATATAAGTATGAAAACAGAAATCTAGGTTAGATTTGAAGCCCCAGAAGTTCATTTGGCCCTTGATTGGTATACTTAGCTTTGAATTACGTTCCGTAGAGATGTCCCAGAAATATGGATATACAATGACACAGGACCTTGTACCTTCTCAGAGGTCAGTTCCAAAACACAGTCTCTAAGGGGAATCACACCAAAGTTCAAGACAAGATGGACTCAATTATCTCTACCAACCACCACACAAATGACCACAATTAAAACCAAAACACTCCCAAATGGCACTCATCTTCTTCCAAATAGACACTCTTCATAACTTCTGGCAGGAGGATTCCATGAGAGGCGCAGCACAAGACAGTTGTCCCAAATAATCTCCCTTTCCCCTCATTTGCCAAAAGTCAGAGTGGCCTGGACACCCTTCCTGTGAACCAGGAGTGATCAAATATGCCTGCATTAATACAGCTCTGTTCTTCAATTTGAGGCCTACTGACGGTGGGGTTTAGATTCTTTATTTGAATTGGATTCATAAGAAAACCCAAGAACCTATGGGCTAGCATCTGCAAGGCTTTGAAGAACTCAATTGACCCAATGGATCCCTTTTCTCACTTGATTGAGGTCAGGAACCTTACAGAGGAATGCGAGAGACTTCATCAACAATGACTGATTTTTTGGCCATTTTGATTTTGGATCCACACATGGGATCTTTCTTTAGATCCATCAGGTGCTGATAATCTAAGCCACAGGCTCACACAGAGCTAAGAGGCTGATTCAGACACATCCCTTTACAATGCATTTAAGCAAAGAACCACAGGTGATGCCCATTCATTCCGTTTGAAAACTGTTTTCTTCAGGCTTCACAAAAGCGTGGCCTGAGGCAAAGACCTTCCTGACATTCAGGGCAACAGAACAATAGGTAATCAAAAGGCCCTTCACAGGGTTTCTCTACTGAGACTTTCTGGGTCACAGTGATATCTGACTTTTCTGAGATGCTTGCCATTCTCTTCAGCTATCCAGTACATGTCCATGTCACAGTGCTTGGAGGTGGTACATATCGTGGATGCAAATGCATGAACCTATTCTGGAGAGTGGCTAGATTTCAGGAAGAAAACAGGAACTTAGGAAAATAGCAGTGTGTTGCCCATCGATAAGGCAAGCCCTAGTGCATTCATAAATTGGGCAGGATGAATGCTGGGAAGCTTTCTACTTGACAGGAAACATCCATTGATGCATTCTCTTTTCTAATGTCTACAAGCACGGACACAGTGGGATACACAGACATAGAAACACTCGCCTTGTGAAACAACTTACTAGAAACAGTTCACTCCAAACCAAATCAAACCGACTTTCCTGCCTATTCTCAGAACATGAGACAAAACCACAAACACACATCCACACCCACAAAGGCACCTCCTTCCCCAAGTAGGTCTCTCACTCTCCAGAGTATCCTCTTACTGCTGGGCCATACTATGTTCCCCCGATATGGCGTTTCCTGTCTCAGATCTGGTCTCCTTGTCCAACTCTGTGAAGTGGTCAGGAGCCAGCTGTGAGCCACTACCTACTTTTTCAGAAAGGCCCCTCTTCAGAGAACTCCTGGCATTTGGCCATCCTCACATCAGTAGGTACCAAGAAAGACTGACTCTGTCCTTGCTAAATCGAAGCAAGTGAGACACTGGGACTGGGACTGAGACTGACTCTGTGTGCCTGGCTTCCTGGATCCCAAGTTCAGAGAGTTCCATTACCAAGGGATTGAAGTGAGGTCACATCCTTCAGGAACTGAATGAGGTCACTGCCTTGGCAACCACTTTGTCCAAACAGTTGCTTTCAAGCGTACCATGAGAAGGAGGCTTACCCTATTTTCTGTAGCACTTTCACAAATTAGAATGGTATATCAACCATAGGCACCAAGGAACCGCTCTCCACACAGGCCTGATTTGGTCCATCTTCTTTATATTTGGAAGAGAGCCTTTAGTCCAGGGAGCACTGCAGTGAACCTCTGCACTAAAACTATTAGCAAGCACCTGATGGAGGACGCCTCCATAGGTAAGTGGCTCCTTTATAACATCTGATATCTGGTTAAGGGAGATCTCTTCTGATGACAGAGATGTGGCACGGGGAGGCTCACATATACTTCTGTTCCAGGACAGTAACGAGAATCTTTCTGTCCTCTTGTTCTGTTCTGTAGGAATTCCTCTGGAACTGTAGAGAGGTGCCGACGGGCACGCATGCGCTCCTACCCTGGAGCTTTAGCAAGATGTTGCACTCTTGCCCTGTTTCTGTGTTAGGCGCTGGGTTTCTGTTTTTTTTGTGTTCTGTGTTCTATTTTTTGGTTTTTTTGTTTGTTTGTTTTTGTTCGTTTTGTTGTGTGATATTGGTGGTAAAAACTTAAGTATCTTGGACATGAAAATCAGAAATAAAGAGATTAAGCCTGACACCCCTTTGGACTGTGTTTTAAGAACTGCAATGAACTTTATCCCCCTTGTAAAGCAGGATAATAGAAGCCCCTAGCTGGCTGCCTGGAGCACACCCATTGCAGAGGGCTATGCCTGCTGGGGACCTAAGAACTGAGTATCTCCCAGGTTAACAAGTGAAACTCCTTTAAACCCCTTGTCCCTCCAGATAAAGAGAGTCACAACTTTGGCAGAGTCCCCTGTGTTTTCTCCTTTGTTAGCCAAGCAATAAAACTCCTTTTTTCTTTTCTCAAAACCCAGTCCTCATTATTAAATTTGTATTAATTGGCTTCAAGGTCAGGAACCAAACTTTAAGTTACAAATCTTGTACCCCCCCTCTGCCCCGGAACTTTGTGAGAGCTATCTACTGAAATGTTAGGAGATAGAGCATGCTTGATGTGGAACTGAATCAGAGGAGCTAATCCTGTATGTAAAAGGGGAAACTGAGGGACTCCCAGCAGCTGCCAAAGCCCTGTTGATTCAGGGAATTACCTCCTTCCTTCCCTGCACTGTAAGGATTATGCCACCTCTGTCTTGTTAAAAAAAGAGAAAAAAGAAAAAGGTGACACTAAATGCAGTAAAAGTCACCATGGAGACACTTTATTTTACATTTCAGGTTGCCCTTCTGTGAAAACATCTGGTCCCCTTGTGGGGACATCTATGGTGCCACTGCTGTAGGAGATTTTTCTCTTATCTGCTCTGGTTTAAAGGGTTCTGTCTGACAGCCATAGTCTGAACCTCCTTTCTGTCTGTATTGTGTCTTAGTTTCTGGCCCTTTAAGACATCTGCAATAATGTGTTGATATTATAAATTGTTTTTGGGGAATGATCTTAGCTGAATGTGTGTCTAAATGATGATGTTTTATTTTAACAATCTGGTAACTGAATGGGTTTTTGAAGCATTGCACAATCTTGGAGTAAAAAGTCGGGTTTAGGTAATTGTTTAGTTTATGATTTCAGATAATTCATGCCAGAGAACTTAAATACTTAGGATGGATAACTGAAGAACTCTACTTCCAAGTTGGCAAGAAAACTTCCCAATCATACGGTCTTTTTTTTTTTTTTTTTTTCACCAATTTTGAATTGGGTAGCCTGGGAAAATGTCACTGTGTGTACCAGTGCATTAATTTGGACATAAATAGTAAATCATAGTATGGTGTCTGTTGACAAAACAAGTTGTAAAGATATAAAATTTTGTGAATTGTATCTTAACCTTGTATCATAATTTTCAACATCTGAACCTGAAAATTATGGTTAAAATGCCTTAGTCCTGAGATGTCTGTTCAGAATAGCAGTTTTTTTGCTGCTCCTTCCAGACCTCAGCCATGGCTTATGTTGAAATGCAAATGAAAGAAGCCTGCAAGCTTTGTAGGAGAGTGATTTGAGGTCTAAGGGAAAAAAAGGTAAATTGTATGTTATTTACTAATTACTGGCAAGTCATTTTTTCTAGGACTCTTATTTTTTTTCTTAGATACTTTATGTTTTTTGACCTCATGATTTTGAGCATACAGACCTAGGTTAATGTTTTTCTGATCAGTTCTATCTTTTGACCAACTGTGGACTTTTTGAAACATTGCAATAAAGATTTCAACTACGAAAAGCTACAAGGCCTTACTATTATTATGTGTGCACAAATTGTTATGTGTTGTATGTCTATATATACATATATCCGTATATCATATATATGATACACAAATTAACATATATAAGGAGCGCTCATAAAAAAATAGCGCTCGTAAAAACAAATTTTAAAAAAGTGGATCCAAAGATCTTTAATTCACGTGATTTAAATGTTTCAATTTAAATTGGATAAAGAGATAAAAACAAATGTCTTTAAATTTAAGCTTACAAAGTTTTCTAGGTGTTCAAACATCTAACAAAATATTAACATCTACAAAATGTCTAATATGCCTTGGCTCTAGTACCTTTCCTTCAACATAAAATTGGTTTACACTGTTCAATACATTTCTCTAACTTTTTGATAAATAAGTAAAGTAAATTTGATATGGGATTACTCATTCATGAGTACTTTTGTTAGATATCTGATTGATTTACTAAGATCTGTATTTTTTTTAGTAAACTCTGTATAAGATTGTAAAAATCAGTCATGTGTTAATGAGACAAAAATTTCTTAAAACATAAGTTTACCCATAACATTGAGTTTATTAAGATTTATGTTTTCTAGAGCAAGCAACCATAAAAATTAAACAACTGATTAAATAAAAACTGTTATTTTAGAGCACCGTACTGCCATTTCTTTAAAAGCCAAACTTGATTAATGTAGAAACATAAATGTAATTGTTATGCTATTAATGTTTTCATATCTTACAGGTATGGAAGTCTGTAAGGTAGAAACGTTTAAAGAGTATTATATCAAGCTGGTGCTCTGAAGTTGTGTGGTAAAAAATATATTGTGGATTTATTTACCTGTTATCAATAAGATATGTAAATTTTTATGTTACTTTTTACATTGGGGAACAATTTAAATGTATTTTTAAGTTAATTAGAGCCTAATCTTTGTAAAGGTTAAAAACTTTCAGCCTTTCTTTAATTCATGTTTTAAATGTGATATCATATGGTGTTAGCTAATGTTCATGTGACCTCAAACAATTTATTTAAACATTGTCAAGTGATATTTAAAAATAAAGATCAGCTTTAGAACTAAAATAGTTAAGATTTATAAAGAGCCCTGCCTTTCCTGAGATAAGGCTGTGTGTCCCATCTTACTACATGTGAGAATGACTATGAAACGATTAGGTCAGATAATATTTCTTTAAAGTTATGTTAAAAAGTTTTTTTTTATTGTCAATATTCCTAGGATCTCAAACAGGGGATATAATGTATAACTCAGCCAAAAAATTCAGGGAAGATATTACACGAACTAAGTATTTTTACTTTTGTTAATTTTAGTTTGAAATTTTCTTATAAGTGATCTAAAGATTCCCTGTTAGTGTTTTACAAATGCGTTGCTATAAGAACACAACATGGGTTTATTCAAGATAATAAGTCATCAACTACAATACAGACAGAATAATACAGATCCCAATTAATAAAAAGGTAATTATAAAGTTATAGACATTAAAGCCCAGTACTCTTAATGTAAGGCTGTTAAAATTTATTTGCTGGATTTTTAAGATTAGGATTTAAAATGAATGTTAAATGAAAAGGGCCAAGAAAACCAATATTTGGCTCTTGCCCTCTGAGTCAGTCTGAATCCAGGGAACAGGGGACTTCTCTAAAGAGCTTTGCAACTCTGGGCCACATAACCTCCTGATCAGGGAGATTAATGAGACCACTGAAGAACAGAAAGCCAATCAGTGCATTTGTTACAAAGAGGAGAGTCATCAGAGAAAGGAGACATCCCTGATGCTTCTGAGGGAAGCCAAATGGTCAAGCAAGACCTGGACCCACCTAGCGCAAATGGCACTAGCAGAACTGAGAATCTCCTCTCAAGTTTCCCCAGAATTGATTCCCACAAAAGCTCAGCTGACTGTTAACAATAGATAGAAACAAAAGTCAGTTTGACTGCTTCATCTTAAACACTTAGCAAAGACAGTTAAGACCAAAATACAGCCCCTCCTGGGCATTTTAAATAATAATAATAATAATAATAATAATAATAATAATAATAATAATAAAAAAATTTTAAGGTATGCACTTTATCTTATCCTCCCAAAATAAGTAAGACTGGAGGCTACAAAGAAGGATTCTCACACAGGAATGCCTAATACTTATAAAAAGAGACTATCAAGAAGAGCTGCCACAGACAGAAGTTTTCAGTTTAAGACCTACAGATATTCCTAACCTACACAGGTAGGCTTGGTGTTTGCTAGTACGATTATCCAGCCATGAGTAACAGAATTAAAGGTTTCTCTATTAGACGCAGAGGTCATATTAGTAAAAGGATTTTTACAAGATCAGATGACATTAAATTATTAAACTGTGTCTTATTGGGAGGGCCAACTGTAACACTTAAAGTTAAATATTAAGTTGACAGTCCTGATAATTGGGGATATTAAAGACTGGTGAGGGAATTTCTATACAGTGACATGTTCCAGCTGCTGCAACATTTATTCAGTACTCATGGTTTTTGTTTCACTCATAGAAGAATCCATTCACAGATGACTTTACAACCTGTTCTTCCCCAACCTGACTTCAAACCGAACTGACTTCTAAAGGGCAACTCATGTCTCTCAACTGACTTCTAATAGTCAACTCATGTCCCTCACGACGAGCCCACTCACGTCACCCTGTCTCAGGAGAGAAGAAGAAAAAATTAGTGATGCCACTCATTTTACAACAATGGAGAGAAAGATAATAGACTATCAATATAAATAATTAATTAAGTCAGGTAAAATCAGGGAGATCGGTTTTGGGTGAGTTGTAAAATTTTGGAGACTCTTATCAGAGGGATAAAAATTTCCTCAGTGTTCTTCCCATAATCTATCAAAGATTTGAAAGGGACACAGAGAAAAGGGGGAAATTGTAGACCCAACCTGATCTTTTATTAAAATTGGGAGCCATCATGCCACAAAGCCATGAAAAGATAATTTTGGCTTTACCATAAATTACTTCAAATTCTGAACCTGCGTGGAATGCCTGCCCACGTCTTGAACTCACGCATGCCCAGCTCTCTGACCAGATAGCAGCCCTCTCTGAAACTTTAGTGACACATCATAAATATTTGCCTTCTCTGGCCAGACAACAACCCTCTCTGAGGCTCTAATGGTCCTCATGAATTCTGATGTAGGGACAGCAAAAAAATTGTAAACTACCTTTAATGTGATGTTTATCAGAGTTCTGTTATCTGTAACCCCCCTTTTGTGTAACTTTCTGGGCTATAAAACTGGGCTGTAGGAAAGCTGGGGATGCTGTCTTGTTCCCACCATTTTGGGAGGGAGAGGCAGCATGGCCGGTGGAAATAATAAGCTTAATTTTATTTGATTTTAATTTGAGTCAGTGGTCTTTTCTAGCATCCTGGTCTAACAGGTAAACACTCCAAAGACGTGGAGCTCTGCCGGCCTAAAGACTTCTTGAGAAACTTCCTCTGAGGTTGGGCACTTGAAATATATGTTGTTGTAAGGAGATTTAGCTTCCTTTCTAGTGACACCATAAAAGCTGGGTCTGCATCTACGTGACCTGGAGGACATGGTTTTTTGTATTCTAATGAACATGAGGCAGCAGTGCTGAATTTTGTATTTATAGGTAAACTGTGGCCACTTGGTGCTCAGTGTCTCCCCGTGTGAACTGTGAAGCCATTTGGTCATCCTCCACTTTTCGTGGTGTTTCTTGCTGCTGCACTGGGAGTTTGGTATTTGCTTCATGAAATACAACGAGTTCAACTGGGACCCAGTATTGGAGGGAGTTCTGTCACTTGTGGTGACAGAGAATGCACCAACCAGGCTTCTATCTCACAAAGCTTGCCCATTTGTCCATAGAAATCTGACTCTGAACTTTGCCCAGAAACCTCTCCATGTAACAAGAAGGGTCTGCTGGCTGCACCATATCAGTCACAAGCCATTTTGAAGGCAATGGAAAATCCTCCTGGCCACACCACAGATGTATTATCACACACCTGCCCACCACTGC
This sequence comes from Callospermophilus lateralis, assembly GCF_048772815.1. Taxonomy (NCBI): domain Eukaryota; kingdom Metazoa; phylum Chordata; class Mammalia; order Rodentia; family Sciuridae; genus Callospermophilus; species Callospermophilus lateralis. The sequence continues at coordinate 35,220 of NW_027513173.1, forward strand.
AATAGGCCCACTACTCAGCAGGGTCCAACTTACTGGCATCTTTGTTCTACACCATTTTCATGAAACCCCGTCAATCATGGCATTCTCTTGTACACTCATGATCAGGAAAAATACATCCAAAGGTTCTCCAGTGCCACCTGGTTAAGGGAATTTCAAAAATTTTATTGTATTTATTTAGCCATTTTTCATGGATGAAGTTGGAGGCATTGTGGGTTTCAGTTCATTCAGGAACCATTAAATGGTGAGGAAACTCATTTCAATGAAATCTCTGGAGAAATCTCACAGGCAAGTCATCACATAGAGTGGTCAAAAGGTCACATGAAGCCAGGCCCATTGAGGTCTTCAATGTGACGTCCATGGGTGTTCTGACTGTCAACTATGGCTGCCACATCTTTCAGAATAAAATCATGTGATATCTTAGCTGAGATTCCAAGGCTCTGTGGAAAGTCACCCTTCTTTTTTGATCTCAGTTTCCAAGGGGAAATCCAATGTGTGGCCTCCTAAAATCTGAACACAGTTCATGGCAATATTTCTCTGATATCAGTTCCAGAACTCAGACTCTAAGGGGAATCATACCAGAGTTCAAGCCCAGGTAGACCCTGTCATCACTTCCAAGCACTACACAAATGATCACAATTAAAACCAAAACACTCCCACAAGGCCCTCATCTTCTTCCATATAGACACTCATCATAACCTGTGGCTGGAGGTTTCCATGAGGGGCTCAGCCCAAGACAGTGTACAAAATAAACTCCCTTGCCCATAATTTGCCTAAAGTCAGGGTTGCCTGGATACCCTTCCTGAGAACCAGGAGTGATCAAATAAGCCTGCCATAAATACTGCTCTGCTTCTCCAATTTGAGGCCTACTGACTCTCGGGTATAGACTCTTTATGTGAATTGGAATCATGAGAAAACCCAAGCACATATGGGCTATCATCTGCAGTGTTTTGAGAACTCATTTGACACAAAGGATCCCTATTTTCACTTGATGGAGGTTAGGAACGTAACAGAGGAAGGCGAGAGACTTCGTCCACAATGACTGCTTTTTTGGCCATTTTGGTTTTGGAAGCACACGTGGGAACTTTCTTTAGATCCATCAGGTGCTGCGAATCTATGCAACAGCCTCACACATGGCCAAGAGTCTGATGCAGACACATTCCTTTCCAAAGCAATTAAGCAAAGAGCAACAGATGATGCCCATTAATTCCCCTTGAAAACCGTTTCCTTCAGGCTTCACAAAGGAGTGGCCTGAGGCAAAGACCTTTCTGACATTCAGGGCAACAGAACAATAGATAAGCAAATGGCCCATTGCAGGGTTTCTGGAATGATATCTGAGTTTTCTGAGATGATCCCATTCCCTTCAGCTATCCAGTACATGGCCATGTCACAGAGCTTGGAGGTGGTACATATCGTGGACCCAAAACCCTGAACCTATTCTGGAGAGTGGCCAGAATTCAAGAAGACATACAGGAACTTAGGAAGATAGTAGTTGTTGCCCATCCATTAGGAAAGCCACATTCCATTCATAAATTGGGCAGGATGAATGCTGTGATGTTTTCTACTAGACAGGACACATCCATTGATGCATTCTCTTTTCTAATGTCTACAACCACGGACACAGTGGGATAAACAGACATAGAAACACTCGCATTGTCAAAAGACTTACTAGAAACAGTCCACTCCAAATCAAACAAACCGACTTTCCTATATATTCTAAGATCATGAGACAAAACCACAAACTCACACGCACACCCACAAAGTCAACTCCTTCCCCCAAGTAGGTCTGTGACTATCCGGAGTGTCCTCTGACTGATGGGACATACTACGTTTCCCCGAAATGGGCTGTCCTATGTCACATCTGGTCTCCTTGGCCAACACTGTGAAGTTGTCAGGTGCCAGTAGTGAGACACTACCTGCTTTCTCAGGAAAGGCCCCTCTTCAGAGCTCTCCTGGAATTTGGCTATCCTCACATCAGTAGTTACACAGAAAGACCGATTCTGTCCTTGGTAAATCCAAACATGTGTGGCCACTGGGACTGGGACTGGGAATGACTCTGGGTACCTGGCTTCCTGGATCCCAAGTTCAGAGAGTTCCATCACCAAGAAAGTTATATAGGTCACTTCCTTCAGGAACTGAATGAGGTCACTGCCTTGGCAACATCTTTGTCCTAACAGTTGCTTCCAAGTGTCCCAATAGATGGAGGCTGCCCCTACTTCCTGTGACACTTTCACAAGTAAGAATGGTATATCAAACATAGGCACCCGTAAACAGCTCTCCACACAAGCCTGGTTTGGTCCATCTTCTCTACATTAAGAAGAGAGAGACTGCTTCAGACACACCCCTTCATCCTGACCTGTTTTTTTTTTTTTTTTTTTTTGTCATGAAAGATGACTTTCGCTCTCTCAGGTCCTTCATAGCTTTCTATATCTTCCCCAGGGTTCACTTCTGCATGGACCTTTGAGGTTCTCAGCAGGTGGAAGATCTCTTACATTTCTATATAAGAACAACTTTGTCCTTGCTTTTCTGTAAAGTTAGGTTGAGGAAACAAAGTATGGTTAGGATTAATAACATGATTGATTTGGGTTAGGAATCATTCTGCTGCATGAATAATGATATTGGGAACCTGCAATATTTATAAGGATATATAGAGGTGAAATATATGTATGAAAACACAAATCTAGGTAAGATTTGAAGCCCAAAAGGGCATTGGATCCTTGATTGGGATACTTTACTCTGAATTATGTTGTGCACATGTGTCTCAGATAAATCTATACATAATGGCATAGGACCTTGTACCTTGGATAATTGAATGTTGAAGAGAACATCCAGTCAAAAAAGGATAGTTGGTAGGATTAGGAAGATACTTGATAGGATTAGAAAAAAGAGTCAGTATAGGATTTGGACAAAAACTTCCTTAGCAATAGGGTTTCAGGTAGACAGAAAATGTAAATGTCAGCACATTTGAAGAGTCAGTCACAATGATGAACTGGGGAAAATATGTAGGAAAGCAGATATCATTAGAGACATTAGGAAATCAGGCAAATGATGAAGTGATTGATAGGATTAGACATTTTCAACAGGCTTGAGGTTGAATACATAATCTTAGGAAGAAACAAATATGTAGTCACCAATAGGATTGACATTTGAGAGCATTAGGCAACATGGACATGGGTGATTTTCATAATCCATACTCACATTCCATTTAGGCTTTGGTACAATTGTAAGTGTGACTTTGCATTTTGTGGCCAGAATATTACTGTGATAAAATGTATATGTAGATCAGGTGACATGAGTCTTTCTTGCACCATTTCTGGGAGCAATATTTAGAAGAGATATAAATTAGTATTGGGGGCACAAATAGGTGTACCATGTGTGAATATATAATATAACAGATTCCAACTTTAGAAATTGGAATAAATTGATATCTGAAAATACACAGGAAATGTCATATTGACATACATACATTCATTCCAACCAGTTATACATCTAATGGTAATATTAGGGTTGTGGTTTATCATAAAGTGTGTGTGAGTTTTGCTTCAAAATTGATTATGGAAATCGAAAATAATGTGTTTGGAAAGAAGTCTCAATAAATAACCAGTCAAAAGCAAGGAGGAATACATGTGTACTGAAGCAGGAAGTGATTGAATGTGTTTCAAATGTCTTTAAATTTGTGAACTTGTGGATGAAATGTATATACTATGATGCACAAAAACTGAAGAAATAGTAATGTACCAGTGTTAAATAAAAATGAACGTCAAAATACACATCATGCCCCTTTGGAATCTACTTGCATTGATGTTAAATTGGGTCAGTTACAGTAGAAATATAAGGATTTGTTTGCACCATTCAGTGAAGTGAGTTTTCAGTACTAGAAAACAAATATGTATTTCAGGTGGATGAATATTTCTGAAAATAATCGTATGAAAATTTGATTATAAAACCACATACATGAGCATGAGTGAATTATTTAGGGTGTGTATAATAGGACACATATATTTTATATTTGGAAAAATCTAGAGAATATATATATATATATATCTCACAGAGAAACATTAGAAAGTAGCAATATATATGCCAATCAAAATTCATCGTGAAATATATATCATCCACCGATCCAAAAATATTAATTTTACTGAACATGGATTTATGTATAATGTTGTTCAACTAAAAATCTCACTCATAGTTTGAATTTTCAGTTCCAAAAGCGTTTAGGAGGGGTGATCTCTTCTCATACTTTGTTTCTGCCAAGTTAGCCACCTCACAAAAATGTACGTGTGATACCAGCTATGATTTTATATGTGCATATAAAAATACATGTGCTGAATTGGCTACAGAAAAAAGGAGACAGAAATTCACATATGTGTTAACTTTAAAAACACATGGAGTACTATTTCAACAAACAATTGACAAGATTTATAACTCCTACACTATATCATGCAAAAGGCAAGACCAACTATACACCATGCCTCCTCTGAACTGCTTGTATTAATATTATGTTTGGGTTATTTGTCTCCATCATATTAGGATTAGTAGTCAGAGTCTATTAGGGTATGGGTTACTGACAGGGATTCAGTATTTCGAATGGAAAATTGGAAAATGAATCCAATGTGTATGTAAATATGTGCTACACAAAAATCTTCCCACTCTCATCCAGAACAATACCTTGACAACACCTTCACCCCATGCAAGACACAATTAGAGGAGAAGAGTTAGAAAATCCATGAATACATATCAGGAATGGAATGCGATCAGAAGTTCACAACCTTGGAAGTGTTAGAGGAGTTTTCAAAAGTAAGGGACAGGGTAAACACTTCAAAAACATGGAGGTCTATTGTCCTAGAGACTTCTTGAGATACTGCCTGTGAGGTTGGGCACTTGAAATATATGTTGTTGTCACGTGCTTTAGCTTCCTTTCTAGTGAAATCATCAACCTGGGTCTGCATCTATGTGACCTGGAGGACATGGTTTCTTATTTTCCATCCGTGGGTGGGCCCCTTGCTTAAGAGCTCTGGCTACTGGACAAATTTTACACAAAGAAGCCTCTAATCTGACTTTTGGGGCCCCTTGAACTATCTACTCCCCACATCACTTGAAAGATCTTTTACCTTAAAAGGGTCTTCAAACCCTCCCTACATCCAGAGTTCTGTCGCTCCTCACTTCCTTTCTGGAAAACCCTAATATTATTTTCCTCCCCTGCTCTGCACTGAACCCTGCCTCACTGCTCCCAATAACTCCCATGTCTCACACACCAACTCAAAATTGCTTGGAAAACTTAGATGATTTCCTCCCCTGTCATTCTTCCATTTTTGAGAGACCACTCACCAAGCCTGACCTTATCTGGTTTACTGACAGCAGTTCCTTTAGGCAGAATGGAACTCATTACTCTGGATACGCTGTATTTTAAGCCACTGAGATTATAGAGGCCAAAGTTTTGCCTTCAGGAACTACAGACCAGCAGGCTGATTTTATAGCATCCACTCGTGCCTGCCTTCTAGCACAAGGCAAATCCCTCACCCTCTAAAATGATTCAAAATATGTCTTCCATATCTTATTATCCCATGCTGCAATTTGAAAGAAGCGAGGCCTACTTACCACCAAAGGTAATGCGATCACTAATTCAGCTCTTATAACCAATCTGATAGAGGCCTCCCACTTACCCACCCAGTTGGGAGATGTCCATTGTAGGTCCCATCAGAAGGACGGCTCTCTTATCACTGAGGGCAATGCCAAAGCTGACCAGGTGGCACGAATGGCTGCTACCACTTCCAATCATGGCCCCCATGGTGAACATATAATGGCCACTTTAGACAGCTCATCTGAAGCCCCTACTTCTTTCAGTAAGAACAAGCATCTTTTCAAGTTCCTTCATACTCTATTCCTTTCCAATTCTCAGTCTTTGACCCTCTTTTTACAGAGTTTCTTCTTCCTCACTCCCTCTGACAAGCCATGCTACAGAATATAGCCTCTAATTGTCAGATCTGTCAGCGGACCAACCCTCATACTCTTTTAAGGCCCAAACGTTTCCCTTCCCAACAAGCCCGGGGACACATTCCCTCTACTGACTGGCAGGTAGACTTCACCAACATGCCCACAGTATGGCACACTAAATACCTCCTTGTCTTTGTGGACACTTTCTCTGGTTTGGTTGAGGCATTTCCCACTTCCAATAAAAAGGCTTCCACTTTAGCTTCAATCTTACTGACAGACATCATCCCCAGGTTTGGTATGCCCACTTCCCTACAATATGACAATGGCCCTGAGTTTACTTCTAGGATCACACAAAAGGTCTCTCAAGCCCTCTCCTTCAAGTGGCATTTCAACTGTCCATATTTCCCCCAGGCTTCAGGGAATGTGGAAAGGGTAAATCGTACTCTAAAGGAAGTCCTTACCAAATTGACAATGGAATTAAACATAGACTAGGTCAAACTCCTTCCCTTGGCTTTGCTTCGAATCAGAGCTCTCCCTAAGAAACCATCTTTACTGTCTCCTTTTGAGATAATGTATGAAAGACATCTTATAACCCCTGCGTTGGTCATTTCACAAGGACCTCTCACCCGAGATTTGTCTTTGCCTCTCTTGCTTCATCTCCGCTCGGAACTCTGGAAATATCAGGACTGGCTTCTTCCGGACCCAGTCTCCTCTCCAAACACTCCTCCCTTAACACCTGTTAGTCTAGTCAATTATAATACCCCAGAGGAGAAAGGGACTCTTGCCCCAAAATGGGAAGGCCCCTATCCTGTCATTCTCTGTACCCCCACCGCCGCCAAACTCTCCTTACCAGACAACCGTCTCACTCCCTGGAATCACATGTCTAGGTTGAAGCCACATCACCAGGAGGCCCCACATGCTGACGACAGGGCCACCCCAGAGGAACTCCAAGAATCACCTCCTGAACCTCCCCTTTACTCCTGCTCTCCACACCCATCTCACCCATTTAAGTTGCGGCTCACACGGTTTTCCTTGCAGCCCAATTCCTCTTAAAGAAGGCACAATGAGCTCTCCCAACACCCTAGTCTTCTCTAACTGCTTGTTTTTTGTGCTCTGCTTATTTTCTGTGCTCTGTCAGGACTGGTCTTTACCCTCCTCACCTACCATGCATTTATTCACTCTTCGGGAACGATACTCAGAACATGGCATGCAGACGGTCCGCGGAGTGGATGCAACTACTTGCTTCATCCACAACTGCACCTCTATTTCCCTAAAATTGTCACCTTCAAGGACCTTCATCCCTGGTAGCTGGAACTGGCCTTTCATTTGCTTCCTTTTTGATCAAACAAAAGATTATTGTCATTGGTGGCCTGAGATATATAATGGGTGCCCCTATTGGTCATGAAGGTTCCATGATGAACGTGGTAGCTATTCTTACCACTCACTCGGTTACCCTGAAGGGTGGACTTCTAGTTACATAAAGTGGCATAAAGGCTCTTCATCCAATAACAATGCATGGTATACTTTAGATAAACCTGACCCCAAGGCCAAACGTTGGGGCTATGTTGAGTTTGCTGTCTATGCTCAGACAACCTCAGTCAGACCCACAGGGTGGATTACTATTGGCCGCACCCTGATTACGCCACCTAAGGCAACCATCCAGGTAGTCGAACACATTAAGGACTCAGAATCAAAACTTCGAGATCGTATCCATAGCTCATCCAAAGAGGATTCAGAGCCTTCAACCCCCTCAGGTCCCTCTCCCACATGGCTCAATTTGCTACACCAAACGTTTTGATTATTAAACTCCACCCGTCTTTCTTTGCCTACTTCTCAGTGCTTTCTCTGTGCTTCACTTAGTCGTCCACTTCTAGCAGCAGTCCCATTAGCGGCAGAAAATATTCCAGCAAAACCCTACAATTTCTCTAAAAAGGACAAACCCTACATGTGACACGTAACCCACTGTGGGAAAGTTATTCCACCAATACTTTATTTCCTTTCATCTGTTTCCACCTGCCAATAATGAATCCTTTACCCGTTTGTTCCTTGAGCTACAACACCCCATAGAGCCCTGTGTTTAGGCAACCTGAACATTTCCTCTGGTGTAATGGGTCTTTAAGTACCTCAACCATCAATGTCTCTTCACCTGTTTCTTGGTTACTGTAGTTCCTCAGCTATCTTTGTATACTCCCACCGAATTCTGACAGTTGGCCCTACCTTCCCGCACCCGTAAGGTAGTCTTTCTGCCGGTTCTGGTAGGCCTCATTTTAACAACCTCAGTGACGAGTCTCGGACTCTCTGGTGGAGCTATAGGTCATGCTCTATGGGCATCCAATGACCTTCAATAAAAACTGCAGGAAACACTCAATACCATGGCTGAGTCTCTGGGTTCCTTGCAGCGGCAGGTTACATCATTGGCACAAGTGGCTTTACAGAACCAAAGGGCAATTGATCTTCTCACTGCAGAAAAAGGGGTTACATGCCTATTCCTCAGAGAGGAATTTTGCTATTATGTTAATGAATCTGGGCTAATAAAAAAAAATGTTGTTAAATTGCAGGAATTATCGACCGAATTTCTCAAACATACCTCCTCCAATCCCATCATAGGGTTCTTCCAATCCTATCTTGCCATGTACTTACTACATATCTTGGGCCCCCTTATTGGGATGCTCCTTTTTGTGCTCTCTTGCCCTGCAAAATGAAGTGCCTTCAAACCCAACTGCAAAAAATTCCTAATCAAACTTTCAACCAGCTTTTGCTTAGGCACTACCAGCCTCTGATGACTTATGAACCCCCAACATCTCCAAGAGAACAGTAACTCAGTGATGAAGCTCACTACCAGGCATGATGGAATGCAATGGGTATCAGACAGCGGGAGACAACGAGCTCTGAGAACCTCTTAATCTGCCATCCTGGATTCATGAGTCTTTACCACCTTCTAAGATTTCTCATGGCCCTTGGCCTCTTCTATGCCAGTCCCCCAACATGGAACTTCTGCCAAAAAATGACATTTCCTTTAATTTTTATCTTCATTCTGTTTTTATTTGCTCTGATCTTCTTCAGGTGCTGGTGACGCCATGTCCAGGCAACGCTTCCAGTATTTCCTAGAGTCTCTGTTACAGGACCAGTGGCTGATACCAACAATCTCTTCCATCCAGGACTAGTTCCATGCCATCGACAACTTTGGCTTCAGGGAACATTCATTGACTTCACCCCTACGAAAGTAGCTGTCTATAGCCACTGGGTTTTATTTCTGGCTGCCATGATAATCCCAAACCTGCTCCATGAGCATTCCTCCACTTCTCTTTCTAGGCCCCACACCACCCCCACACAACAGGAAGCAGCCGGATCTGACAAATGACGCCCCACTTCCTAAGAAAACAAAAAGGGTGGAATGTTGGGAAAAGAATAAATGGCAGCCATACCCCAGAGAAAAACCTCAACATGGCGCCTAAGGACTTCTTCTTCCTACCTTCTTCATTTCTGCAGTGGCGCAAAAAGTTCCCACCCTTGTGAACTCTCACGTCAGCGCCAATTTCAAATCTCACTTGTGGGGAACCTTAGCCCCAATGAGAACTAATTCCTGGGCTCTGGAGCTGATATCTGAAAGAACTTGCCAATAAACGGGTTGCTGCCATTTATCTAAGCCCTACCATCTCCCCCTTAGTTCTATATAAGCACAGAGCTTTGAGCAATAAAATTGGAATTCTCCCGGTGAAGTGTCATTGCGTGGGGAATTATTTCACTCATGATCAGCAACAGGATATCCAAAGGTTCTCCAGTGCCACCTGGTCATGGGAATTTCAGAAATTTGATGGTATTTATTTAGCCATTTTTGAAGGATGAAGTTGGAGTCACTGTACGTTTCAATTAATGCAGGAACCATTATGTGGTGAGGAAGCTCATTTAAATTAAAACTCTGGAGAAATCTCACAGGCAAGGCTTCCCAAAGAGTGGCCAAAAGGTCACATGAAGCCAGGATCATTGAGGTCTACAATATGAGTTCCATATGTGTTTAGATTCTCAACTATGGCTGCCAAGTCTTTCAGAATAAAATCATGTGATATCCTGGCTGAGATTCTCACTGCACTGTGGAAAGACACCCTGGCACTCGATCTCAGTTTTCAAGGGAGGCTTCTCATGCGTGGCCTCCTAAAATCCCAACACATTTCATGGCAATACTTCTTTGAGGTAAATTCCAGAACTCAGTCTCTAAGAGGAATCATGCCAGAGTTCAAGCCCAGGTGGATCCAGTTATCTCTTCCAACCGCCAAACAAATGACCACAATTAAAACCAAACACTCCCACATGGCCCTCATCTTCTTCCATATAGACACTTATCATAACCTCTGGCTGGAGTTTTTCATGAGGGGTGCAGCCCAAGACAGTGTCAAAAATAAGCTCCCTTGCCCCTCATTTGCCTAAAGTCAAGGTGGCCTGGACACCCATCCGGTGAACCAGGAGTGATCAGATAGGCTAGCTGTTAATACTGCTCTGCATCTCCAATTTGAGGCCTACTGACTGTCAGGTATAGATTCTTTATATGATTTGGAGCCATGAGAAAACCCAAAAACCTATGGGCTAGCCTCTGCAGGGCTGTGCATAACTCATTTTACCCAAAGGATCCGTATTCTCACTTGATGGTGGTCAGGAACCTTACAAATGAATGCGAGAGACTTCATTCACAATAATTGCTCTTTTGGCCATTTTGGTTTTGGATGCACACATGGGATCTCTCTTTATATCCATCAGGTGCTGAGAATCTAAGCCACAACCTCACACAGGGCCAAGAGGCTGATTTAGACACATCCCTTTCCAAAGCAATTAAGCAAAGAGCCACAGGTGGTGCCCATTCATTTTCATTTGAAAACTGTTTTCTTCAGGCTTCACAAAGGGGTGGCCTGAGGCAAAGACCTTCCTGACATTCAGGGAAACAGAACAATTGATAAGCAAAAGGCCGAAAGCATGGTTTCTCAACTGAGACTTTCTTGGTCACACTGATATCTGTGTTTTCTGAGATGCTCGCCATTCCCTTCAGCTATCCAGGACATGGCAATGTCACAGAGCTTGGAGGTGGTACATATTTTGGACACAAAACCATGAGAATATTCTGGAGAGTGGTGAGAATTCTGGAAGAAACAGGAACTTAGGAAGGTAGCAGGTGTTGCCCATGGATAAGGCAAGCTGCAGTCCATTCATAAATTGGGCAGGATGAATGCCGGGAATCTTTCTACTATACAGGACATATGAATTGTTGCATTCTATTTTCTAATGTATACAACCACGGACACAGTGGGATACACAGACATAGAAACACTTGCCTTGTCCAACGACTTACTAGAAGAAGACCACTCCAAATCAAACAAACCGTCTTTCCTACCTATTCTCAGATCATGAGACAAAACCACAAAATCACACCCACACCCACAAAGACACCTCCTTCCCCCATGTAACTCTGTGACTATCCGGAGTTTTCTCTGAGTGGTGGGCCATACTATGTTCCCCCAAAATGGCCTGTCCTATCTCAGATCTGGTCTCCTTGGCCAACTCTGTGAAGTTGTCAGGAGCCTGCGGTGAACCACTACCTACTTTCTCAGGAAAGGCCCCTATGCAGAGCTCTCCTGGTATTTGGCCATCCTCACATCTGTAGGTACCAAGAAAGACTGACACTCTCTTTGGTAAATTCAAACAAGTGAGCCTACTGGGTCTGGGACTGGACTGGCTCCGGGTGCCTGGCTTTCTGGATCCCAAGTTAAGAGAGTTCCATCACCAAGGAAGTGAGGTAGATCACTTCTTCAGGAACTGAATGAGGTCATTGCCTTGACAACCACTTTGTCCTAACAGTTGCTTTCAAGAGTCCCATGAGATGGAGGCTGCCCCTACTTCCTGTGACACTTTCACAAGTTAGAATGGTATATAAACCATGGGCACCCGGGAACAGCTCTCCACCTAGCACTGTTTTGGTCCATCTTCTCTACATTAAGAAGAGAGAGGCTGATTCATACACATCCCTTCATGCTGACAAGGTTGTTTGCCATAGAAGATGACTTTTCTCTCTCAGGTCTTTCGTAGCTGCCTACATCTTCTCAAGGGATCATTTCTGCATGGACCTTTGATGTTCTCAACAGCTGGAACATGCCCTACATTCCTGTATTTTAAGAGCAACCCTGTCCCTGCTGTTCTGTAAAGTTCGATTGAGAGAACAATGTATGGTTTTGGGTTAGTAACATGTTCAATTTGGGGTTAGGAATCCTTCTGCATGACGAATAATGGTATTGGGAAACTATGATATTTACAAGAATATATAGGTGAAATATAAGTATAAAAACAGAAATCTATGGAAGATATGAAGTCCAGAAGGGCATTGGGCCCTTAATTGGTACACTTAGCTTTGAATTATTTAAGGGAAATTGCTTGGAAATGAAAGGAGACCCTCAGATAAATCTATATACAATGGCATAGGAGCTTGTACCTTGGATGATTGAATGTCGAAGAGAACATCCACTCAAAAAGGGATAGTCGGTAGGATTAGGAAGATAGTCAGTAGGTTTACAAAGAACAGTGAGAATAGGATTTAGACCAAAAGTTCTTAAGCAATAGGGTTTCAGGTAGACAGTGAATGTAAATGTCAGCACAAGTGAAGAGTCAGTCACAATGATGAACAGGGGAAAATATGTAGGAAAATAGATATAAATAGAGACATTACTAAATCAGGCAAAGTATAAAGTGAGTGATAGGATTAGGCATTTTCAACAGGCTTGAGGTTGAATATATAATCTTAGGAAGAAACAAAAATGTAGTCACCAATAAGATTGACATTTGAGAGCATTAGGCCAAGTGGACATGGAAGGTTTTAGTAATCCATGCTCACTTTCCATTTAGGCTTTGGTACAAACTTAAGGGTGACCTTTGATTTTTTTGTACAGAATATTACTGTGATAAAATGTATATATAGATCAGGTGACATGAGTATTTCTTCCACCATTTTTTGAGGAATATTTTGAAAACGTATAAATTAGTATTGAGGGTAAAAATAGGTGTACCCTGTGTCTATGAATATAGAGATAATGCATGAATAGATCATACAGTTAATAAATAATATAACTGGTTCCCCTTTAAATAATGTATTGAATTGATATCTGAAAATATATAAGAAATCATATATTTTTTTTAATTAATTTTTATTGTAGGTTGTTCAAAACATTACATAGTTCTTGATATATCATATTTCACACTTTGATTCAAGTGGGATATGAGCTCCCATTTTTACCCCAAATTTTTACAGATTGCAGAATCACATCAGTTGCAGAACCATTGATTTACATATTGCCATTCTGGTGTCTGTTGTATTCTGCTGCCTTTTCTATCCTCTACTATCCCCCCTCCCCCCTCCCCTCCCCTCTTCTCTCTCTACCCCCTCTACTGTAGTTCATTTCTCCCCCTTATATTTTCCTCCTTTCCCCTCACATCCTCTTGTATGTAATTTTGTATACCCCTAAGGGTCTCCTTCCATTTACATGCAATTTCCCTTCTCTCTCCCTTTCCCTCCCACCTCTCATCCCTCTTTAATGTTAATCTTCTTCTCATGCTCTTCGTCCCTACTCTGTTCTTAGTTACTCTCCTTATATCAAAGAAGACATTTGGCATTTGTTTTTAAGGGATTGGCTAGCTTCTCTTAGCATAATCTGCTCTAATGCCATCCATTTCCCTCCAAATTCTATGATTTTGTCATTTCTTAATGCAGAGTAATACTCCATTGTGTATAAATGCCACATTTTGTTTATCCATTCGTCTATTGAAGGGCATCTAGGTTGGTTCCACAGTCTTGCTATTGTGAATTGTGCTGCTATGAACATGGATGTAGCAGTGTCCCTATAGTGTGCTCTTTTTAGGTCTTTAGGGAATAGACCGAGTAGAGGAATAGCTGGATCAACTGGTGGTTCCATTCCGAGCTTTCCAAGAAATCTCCATACTGCTTTCCAAATTGGCCGCACCAATTTGCAGTCCCACCAGCAATGTACAAGAGTACCCTTTTCCCCACATCCTCGCCAGCACTTGATGCTGTTTGACTTCCTAATGGCTGCCAATCTTCCTGGAGTGAGATGGTATCTTAGGGTGGTTTTGATTTGCATTTCTCTGACTGCTAGAGATGGTGAGCATTTTTTCATATACTTGTTGATTGATTGTATGTCCTCCTCTGAGAAATTTCTGTTCAGGTCCTAGGCCCATTTGTTGATTGGGTTATTCGTTATCTCATTGTCTAATTTTTTTAGTTCTTTGTATATTCTGGATATTATGGCTCTGTCTGAAGTGTGAGGAGTAAAGATTTGTTCCCAGGACGTAGGCTCCCTATTTACCTCTCCTATTGTTTCTTTTGCTGAGAAAAAAACTTTTTAGTTTGAGTAAGTCCCATTTGTTGATTCTAGTTATTAACTGTTGTGCTATGGGTGTCCTATTGAGGAATTTGGAGCCCGACCCCACAGTATGTAGATCATAGCCAACTTTTTCTTCTATCAAATGCCATGTCTCTGATTTGATATCAAGTTCCTTGATCCACTTTGAGTTAATTTTGTGCATGGTGAGAGAAAGGGATTCAGTTTCATTTTGTTGCAAATGGATTTCCAGTTTTCCCAACACCATTTGTTGAAGATGCTATCCTTCTTCCATTGCATGCTTTTAGCCCCTTTATCGAATATAAGATAGTTGTAGTTTTGTGGATTGGCTTCTGTGTCCTCTATTCTGTACCATTGGTCCACCCGCCGGTTTTGTTACCAGTACCATGGTGTTTTTGTTACTATTGCTCTGTAGTATAGATTGAAGTCTGGTATATCTATCCCGCCTGATTCACACTTCCTGCTTAGCATTGTTTTTGCTATTCTGGGTCTTTTATTTTTCCATATGAATTTCATGATTGCTTTCTCTATTTCTACAAGAAATGCCGTTGGGATTTTGATTGGCATTGGATTAAACCTATAGAGAAGTTTTGGTATTATCGCCATTTTGATGTTGTTACTTCTACCTATCCATGAACAGGGTATATTTTTCCATCTTCTAAGATCTTCTTCTATTTCTTTCTTTAGGGTTCTGTAGTTTTCATTGTATAAGTCTTTCACCTCTTTTGTTAGGTTGATTCCCAAGTATTTTACTTTTATTGAGGATATTGTGAATGGGGTGGTTGTCCTCATTTAAATTTCAGAGGATTTGTCGCTGATATACAGGAATGCCTTTGATTTATGCGTTTTGATTTTATAGCCTGCCACTTTGCTGAATTCATTTATTAGCTCTAATAGTTTCTTTGTAGACCCTTTTGGGTCTGCTAGGTATCAAATCATGTCATCTGCAAATAGTGATAATTTGAGTTCTTCTTTTCTATTTTTATGCCTTTATTTTTTTTCGTCTGTCTAATTGCTCTGGCCAGTGATTCGAGAACTATGTTGAACAGAAGTGGTGAGAGAGGGCATCCCTGTCTTGTTCCAGATTTTAGAGGGAATGCCTTCAGTTTTTCTCCATTCAGAATGATGCTAGCCTGAGGCTTAGCATAGATTGCTTTTACAATATTGAGGTATGTTCCTGTTATCCCTAGTTTTTCTAGAGTTTTGAATATAAAGGGATGCTCTACTTTGTCGAATGCTTTTTCCACATCTATCGAGATGATCATATGGTTCTTATTTTTAAGCCTATTGATGTGGTGAATAACATTTATTGATTTCCGTATATTGAACCAACCTTGCATCCCAGGGATAAATCCTACCAGATCATGTTGCACAATTTTTTTGATATGTTTTTGTATCCGGTTCGACAGAAGTTTATTGAGGATTTTTGCATCTAGGTTCATTAGAGATATTGGTCTGTAGTTTTCTTTCTTTGAAGTGTCTTTGTCTGATTTAGGAATCAGGGTGATGTTGGCCTCATAGAATGAATTTGGAAGTTCTCCCTCTTTTTCTATTTTCTGAAATAGCTTGAAAAGTATTGGTATTAGTTCCTCTTTAAAGGTTTTGTAAAACTCTGCTGTATACCCATCCGGTCCTGGGCTTTTCTTAGTTGGTAGTCTTTTGATGGTATCTTCTATTTCCTCAATTGATATTGGTCTGTTAAGGTTGTCAATATCCTCCTGACTCAATCTGGGCAAATCATATAACTTAAGAAATTTATCGATGCCTTCACTATCTTCTATTTTGTTGGAGTATAAGGATTCAAAATAATTTCTGATAATCTTCTGTATTTCTGAAGTGTCTGTTGTGATATTGCCTTTTTCATCCCGTATGCTGGTAATATGAGTTCTCTCTCTTCTTCTCTTCGTTAGCGTGGCTAAGGGTCTGTCAATTTTTTTTATTTTTTCAAAGAACCAACTTTTAGTTTTGTCAATTTTTTCTATTGTTTCTTTCGTTTCGATTTCATTAATTTCAGCTCTGATTTTAATTATTTCTTGTCTTCTACTTCTTTTGCTGTTGTTTTTCTCTTCTTTTTCTAGGATTTTGAGTTGAAGTATTAGATCATTTATTTGTTGGTTTTTTCTTTTTTTAAGGAATGAACTCCAAGCAATAAATTTTCCTCTTAGAACTGCTTTCAATGTGTCCCATAGATTCCAATATGTTGTGTCTGTGTTTTCATTTATCTTTAAGAATTTTTTAATTTCCTCCTTGATGTCTTCTATAACCCATTGATCATTCAGTAACCTATTGTTCATTCTCCAAGTGATGCATGATTTTTCCTTATTTCTTTTATCGTTAATTTTCAATTTCATTTCATTATGATCAGTTAAGATGCATAGTATTATCTCTACTCCTTTATATTGTCTAAGAGTTGCCCTGTGACATAATATATGATCTATTTTTGAGAAGGATCCATGTGCTGCTGAGAAAAAAGTGTAACTGCTTGATGTTGGGTGGTATATTCTATATATGTCAATTAAGTCTAGGTTATTAATTGTGTTATTGAGCTCTATAGTTTCCTTATTCAACTTTTGTTTGGAAGATCTGTCCAGTGGTGAGAGAGGTGTGTTGAAGTCTCCCATGATTATTGTATGGTGGTCTATTAGACTCTTGAACTTGAGAAGTGTTTGTTTGATGAACATAGCTGCACCATTGTTTGGGGCATATATATTTATGATTGTTATGTCTTGTTGGTGTATGGCTCCCTTGAGAAGTATGTAGTGTCCATCTTCATCCCTTTTGATTAACTTTGGCTTGAAATCTATTTTATTTGATATGAATATGGACACTCCTGCTTGTTTCCGAAGTCCATATGAGTGATATGATTTTTCCCAACCTTTCACCTTCAGTCTAAGTATGTCTTTTCCTATCAAATGCGTCTCCTGAAGGCAGCATATTGTTGGGTCTTGTTTTGTGATCCATTCTACTAGCCTGTGTCTCTTAATTGGTGAGTTTAAGCCATTAACATTTAGGGTTATTATTGAGATATGGGTGTTCTTCCAGCCATATTGGTTTATTTATGTTACTAAACATGGTTTGTTTTCCTCTTTGATTATTCCCCCCCCTTCACTGTACTACCTCCCGCTGTTGGTTTTCATTGACATTTTCCATTTCCTCTTCCTGTAATATTTTGCCGAGGATGTTTTGAAGAGATGGTTTTCTAGCTGCAAATTCTTTTAACTTTTGTTTATCATGAAAGGTTTTAATTTCATCTTCCATCCTGAAGCTTAATTTCACGGGATACACAATTCTTGGTTGTAACCCATTTTCTTTTAGTGTATGAAATATGTTATTCCAGGATCTTCTAGCTTTCAGAGTCTGTGTTAAAAGATCAGCTGTTATCCTGATTGGTTTACCCCTAAATGTAATCTGCTTCCTTTCTCTTGTAGCTTTTAAAATTCTCTCCTTATTCTGTATGTTGGGCATCTTCATTATAATGTGTCTAGGTGTGGATCTCTTATGATTTTGCACATTCGGCGTCCTGTAGGCTTCTAGGATTTGGGATTCTGTCTCATTCTTCAAGTCTGGGAAGTTTTCTCGTATTATTTCGTTGAATAGATTGCTCATTCCTTTGGTTTGGACCTCAATACCTTCCTGTATCCCAATGACTCTTAAGTTTGGTCTCTTTATGTTATCCCATATTTCTTGAATGTTCTGCTCATGGTTTCTTAACAGCTTTGCTGAGCTGTCTATGTTCTTCTCCAGTTGAAATACTTTGTCTTCATTGTCTGATGTTCTATCTTCTAAGTGTTCTACTCTGCTGGTAGTATTCTCAATTGAGTTTTTATGTTGGTTTATTGTTTCCTGAATTTCCAGGATTTCTGTTTGTTTGTTTTTTATAACCTCTATCTCCCTGAATAATTGATCTTTTGCTTCTTGGATTTGTTTATGTAATTCATTGTCGAAGTGGTCGAAGTGGTCTTTCATTGTCTGATTTTGCTGTCTAATGTCTTCCTTGAGACTCCAGATCATCTGAAGCATGTATATCCTGAATTCTTTATCTGACATTCCATCTGCTGCAGATATTACCTCTTCTAAAGTTGAATTGACCTGCATTGCTTGTGGTCCTTTTTTTCCTTGTCTTTTCATACTGATCGCGTTTCTTTCTGCTTGGTGAAACTGTTGTGTTATTGATTTTTCCCCCTATATATTTATATTGCTTTTGTATAGCTGCATCGTCTCCCTTGCAGGCTTTTGCGGTGGTTCTGCCCCTCCTTCAATTGAGGCAATGTGCCTACCACGCCGGGAGGCCGCTGTGCCTCTACTTTCGATGGGCCTGTTCTTTCGGTGGTCACAGGTCCGCCTACCTTGCAGGAGTGAGCAGCGGTTTTGCCCCTCCGCTGGCCACTAGGCCTGTTCTGTCTGTCGGTTGCAGGTATGTCTACCTAAAAGGCGCTGGTGGCGGCTCTGCCCCTCCCCCAACCGGGGTGATGTATCTGGCGGGCCACTGGGCCTGTTTTGTCGGTGGTCACGGTTCCGCCTACATTGCACGTGCGTGGAGCAGCTGTGTCCCTCTGAGAGTTGCTGAGCCTGACCTGCCGGTGGATGGCAAGTCTGCCTACCTTGCAGGCGCAGGGGTGGCTCTGCCGCTCCGCGGGTCACTGGGCCTGATCTGCTGGTGAGTTGCAGGTCTGCCTAACTTGCAGGCGCCCGGCGGCTCTGCCCCTCCCCCAACTGGGGCGGGGCGATGTGTCTGGCCGGCCGCTGGGCCTGTTCCGTTGGTGGTCATGGTTCAGCCTACCTAGCAGGCACGTGGGGCAGCTGTGTCCCTCCGCAGTTTTTTGGGCCTGACCTGTCGGTGGGTCGCAGGTCTGCCTACCTTGTAGGCTCGGGGGGTGGCTCTGCCGCTCTGTGGATTGCTGTGCCTGTTCTGCTGGTGGGTCGCGGGTCCGCCTACCTTGCAGGCACCCGGCGCCTCTGCCCCTCCCCCAACCGGAGCTATGTGTCTGGCGGTCCACTGGGCCTCTTTTGTCGGTGGTCACGGTTCCGCTTACCCTGCACGCGCGTGGAGCAGCTGGGTCTCTCTGAGAGTTGCTGGGCCTGACCTGTCGGTGGGTGGCAAGTGCGCCTACCTTGCAGGCCCGGGGGTGGCTCTGCCGCTCCGCGGGTTGCTGGGCCTGATATGCTGGTGAGATGCAGGTCTGCCTAACTTGCAGGCTCCCGGCGGCTCTGCCCCTCCCCCAACCGGGGTGGGGCAATGTGTCTGGCCGGCCTCTGAGCCTGTTCTGTTGGTGGTCAGCGTTCTGCCTACCTAGCAGGCTCGTGGGGCAGCTGTGCCCCTCCGCAGTTTCTTGGGCCTGACCTGCCGGTGGGTGGCAAGTGCGCCTATCTTGCAGGCCCGGGGGTGGCTCTGCCGCTCCACAGTTGCTGGGCCTGATCTGCTGGTGAGTCGCAGGTCTGCCTACCTTGCAGGCGCCCGGCTGCTCTGCCCCTCCCCCAACCGGGGCGGGGCGATGTATCTGGCCGGCCTCTGGGCCTGTTCTGTCGGTGGTCAGGGTTCCGCCTACCTAGCAGGCTCGTGGGGCAGCAGTGCCCCTCCGCAGTTTGTTGGGCCTGACCTGCCGGTGGGTGGCAAGTGTGCCTACCTTGCAGGCCCGGGGGTGGCTCTGCCGCTC
Organism: Callospermophilus lateralis; assembly: GCF_048772815.1. NCBI lineage: Eukaryota > Metazoa > Chordata > Mammalia > Rodentia > Sciuridae > Callospermophilus > Callospermophilus lateralis. The sequence continues at coordinate 55,198 of NW_027513173.1, forward strand.
CGCGGTTGCTGGGCCTGATCTGCTGGTGATTCGCAGATATGCCTAAATTGCAGGCGCCCGGCGGCTCTGCCCCTCCCCCAACCTGGGCGGGGCGATGTGTCTGGCCGGCCGCTGGGCCTGTTCTGTTGGTGGTCATGGTTCAGCCTACCTAGCAGGCACGTGGGGCAGCTGTGCCCCTCCGCAGGTTTTTGGGCATGACCTGCCGGTAGGTCACAGGTCTGCCTACCTTGTAGGCTCGGGGGGTGGCTATTCCGCTTTGTGGATTGCTGTGCATTTTCTGCTGGTGGGTCGCGGGTCCGCCTACCTTGCAGGCGCCCGGTGGCTCTGCCCCTCCCCCAACCGGAGGGATGTGTCTGGCGGTTCACTGGGCCTGTTTTGTCGGTGTTCACAGTTCCGCCTACCTTGCACACGCGTGGAGCAGCTGTTTCATTAGTGCCTGGGCACACTCTTCTTGTTGGCCTCCCTCAGGCCCTAAGTTTGTAGAGCTTGGGGCTGAGAAACCCCAGCCAATTTGCTTACCTTCTGGTAGCCACGCCCCCATATCTGGTGCAAGAGACCTCAGTTGTCAGCACTGGTGGGAGCGGTAGCCGTGAGTTCCACGCCGAGGCGAGTCGGTGCAAGAGACCTCAGTTGTCAGCACTGGTGGGAGCGGTAGCTGGGAGACCCGCGCCGCGCAGCTACCGCCGGCTCCTGTGCCAGTGCTGCCTCCGGGTTTTCTTGACTACCACGCCGGCAGGTCCCTGGACCTGTTACGGGCCCGGGCGGCGGCTCTGTTCGGCCCCTCTGGCCTCCACAGTATTCAGCAGGACCCGGACCGAGAAACAGTTTCCGCGGGTTCTTTATCACTGGGCCAAAACAGTTCCGGGAGCCAGAATTCGGCCTCTCCGGACTTGGTGCATGCTCCGACATGAGCAGGCTCCAAGAAGCAGTTTCAGCGGGTTCTATAGCCCTGGGCCAGAGTAGCTCCGGGAGCCAGAACTCCGACACTCCGGGCTCGGTGCGTGTTCTGATAGGAGCAGGCTCCAAGAAGCAGTTTCCGTGGGTTATTTAGCACTAAGTCTGAGCAATTTGTCTGCGAGATGCAGACAATTGTCAGCCTGAAATTACCTGTTCTATAGCTGAAAGAGCTGCAATCAGTCGAAAACAAGGATGGTGACGTCAGCTCTCCAAGATGGTGGCCGCTGGCTTCCTCCGTGGTCTGACCGGTGTGGAGAACCAACCTGGACCGTTTCCTTTCCCTGTCTCCAACCCAGAATTCAGCTCCGAGCTCAGCAAATGCCTAGCTGGCAGGAGCCCACAGAATCAGCATTGCTGTATCTCTGCGCCACCAGCCTGTCATTTCCCAGCGCGCGCCGCAGACTCCAGCCATGGGGTGATCTGCCGAACAAGCAGCGCTCCATACAGACGGACAGATCGCTCGCATTTGAGCCCCTGAAGCTGATCCTCGTGCGATGAAAATCCTTCCACTAGGTTTTGGAGCACCCCAATTTTGCTGGAAATTCCTAACAAGATAGCTTTTAGCCGTTCTAACTCGTCATTTTCCCTCACAGTGACGCAGTACACGGAGTTACTGCACTCCCTTTGCGGCCATCTTGCCTCTCAAGAAATCATATATTGATATAGAATCATTCATAACAACTAGTTATACATCTAATTGTAATCCTAGGCTTATGGTTTATCATGAAGAGTGTGTGAGTTTTGCTTCAAAAGTGATTATGGAAATCAAAAATAATGCGTTTTGAAAGAAGTCTCATGAAAAGACCAGTTTGAAACATGGCAGAACACGTGTTTTCTGAAGCAGAAAGTGATTGAAAGTGAAATATATGCCTATAAATTTGTGAACTTGTGGATGAAATATATATCCTATAATGTGCATAAACTGAAGAAATAGTAATGTACCAGTGTTGAAATAAAAATGACCTTCAAAATACTTATCATGTCCCATAGGAATCTACTTGCATTGATGTGAAACTGGATCAGTTACTGTAGAAATATTAGGATTCATATGCACCATTCACTGAAGTTAGTTTTCAATACTAGGAAAAAAATACGTATATCAGGTGAATGAATATTTCTGAGAATAATCTTGTGAAAAGTTTTTTATAAATCCACATACATATTCATGAATGAATTTAAGGAGTGTATAATAAGACACATATATTAAATATTTTGAAATATCTGGAGAGAATATATATATATATATATATATATATATATATATATATATATATATATATATATATATATATATATATATATATATATATATATATATAACCACACACAGATTTTAAAAATTAGCAATATATATGCCAATCAAATTACACCGTGAAATACATATCATCCACAGATCCAAAAATATTCATTTTACTGGATATGGATTTATGTATAACTTTTTTCAACTAGGAAGCTCACCCATAGTTTGAATTTTCAGTTCAAACAGCGTTTAGGAGGAGTGATCTCTTCTCACACTTTGTATCTGCCAAGTTATGTAACTCACAAGAATGTACGTGTGATACCAGGTAGGATTCTAAATGTGCATATAAAAATACATGTGCTGAATAGAATACAGAGAAATGGAGACAGGAATTCACATATTTGTTAACTGTAAAAGCACATGGAAAACTATTTCAACAAAAAATTTACTAGATTTATAACTCCTACCCTATATAATTCAAAAGGCAAGTCCAAGTATACAACGTGCCTCCTCTGAACTGCTTGTATTTCTATTCTGTTTCGGTTATTTTTCTCCATCATATTAGGATTAGTATTCAGAATCTAGTAGGGTATGTGTTAGTGTCAGGGATTCAGTATATCAAATGTAAAATAGAAAAATGAAACCAATGTGTATGCAAATATGTGCTAAACAAAATCTTCCCACTCTCATCCAGAACAATTCCTTGACATTTCCTTCCCCCAAAGTAAGACACAATTAGAGGAGTAGAGTAATAAAATCTGTGAATAATATGCTCAGGAGTTTACAACCTTGGAAGTGGTAGAGGAGTTTTCCTAGCATGGGACAGGATAAAAACTCCATATATATGGAGCTCTGCTGGCCTAAATACTTCTTGAGAAACTGCCTCTGAGTTTGGGCACTTGAAATATATGTTTTTGTCAGGAGCTTTAGCTTCTTTCTAGTGAGACCATCAAAGCTGTGTCTGCATCTATGTGACCTGGAGGACATGATTTCTTATTTTCCAATGAACATGAGGCAGCAGTGCTGAATTCTCTCTTTGTAAGTAAACTGTGGCCACTGGGGGCTAAGGGTATTCCCATGTGGACTGGGAAGCCATTTGGTCATCCTCCACTTTTCGTGGTGTTTCTTGCTGCTGCACTGGGACTTTGGCATTTGCTTCATGAAATAAAAGAAGTTCAACTGGGACACAGTTCTGGAGGCAATTCTTTCATATGTGGTTGGTCAGGGTCTGCAGGAGAATGCACCAACCAGGCTTCTATCCCACATAGCTTGGCCACATGTCTATAGCAACCTGATTCTGAACATTGCCCGGAAACATCTCCAACAAGAAGCCTTTACATGGAAGGGTCTGCTGGCTGCACCATGTCAGTCACAAGCCATTTGGAAGCCAATGGCAGATCCACATGGCCCCACCACAAATTTTTTATCACACATCTGCCTACCACTGCTCTAGGCCCACTACTCAGCAGGTTCCAACATACTGGCATCTCTGTTCTACACCATTTTCATGAAACCCACTCAATCAAGGCACTGTCTTGCATATTTACGATCAGCAACAGGACATCCAAAGTTTCTCCAGTGCCACCTGGTCATGGGAATTTCAAAAATTTCATGGTATTTATCTAGGCATTTTTCAAGGATGACGTTGCAGGCACTGTGGGTTTCAATTCATTCAGGAACCATTAAATGGTGAGGAAGCTCATTTCAATGAATGCTCTGTAGAACTCTCACAGGCAAGGCTTCCCAAAGAGTGGCCAAAATGTCACATGAAGCCAGGCCCATTGAGGTCTACAATGTGACGTCCATGGGTGTTGTGACTCTCAACTATGGCTGCCAAGTCTTTCAGAATTAAATCATGTGATATCCTGGCTGAGATACACAGGGCTCTGTGGAAAGCCAACCTGGGCCTAGATCTCAGTTTCCAAGGGTGATTCTCATGGGTGGACTTCTAAAATCCCAACAAAATTCATGGCAATACTTCTCTGAATTCAGTCTCTAAGGGGAATCACACCAGAGTTCAAGCCCAGGTGGTCCAGGTCATGTCTTCATACTGGACACAAATGACCAAATTTAAAACCAAAACCCTCCCATATGGCCCTCATCTTCTTCCATATAGACACTAATCACAACCTCTGGCGGAAGGTTTCCATGAGTGGCGGAGTCCAAGAGAGTGTCCAAAATAACTCCCTTGCCCCTCATTGGCGTAAATTCAGGGTGGTCTGGACACCCTTCATGTGAAACAGGAGTGATCAAATATGCTAGACGTTAATACTTCTATGCTTCTCCAATTTGTGGAAAACTGAGTGTCAGGTATATATTTTTATGTGATTTGCAGTCATGAGAAATCACAAGCACCTCTGCAGGTCTTTGAAGAACCCATTTGACCCAAAGGATCCCTATTCTCACTTGATGGAGTTCAAGAACTTTAAAGAGGAAGGCGACAGACTTCATCCACAAGGACTGCTTTTTGGCCGTTTTGGTTTTGGATGCACACATGGGATCTCTCTTTACATCCACCAGGTGCTGGGAATCTAAGCCACAACCTCACACAGGGCCAAGAGGCTGATTCAGACACATCCCTTTCCAAAGCAATTAAGCAAAGAGCCACAGGTGATGCCCATTCATTTCCATTTGAAAACTGTTTTCTTTAGGCTTCACAAAGGGGTGGCCTGAGGCAAAGACCTTCCTGACATTCAGGGGAACAGAACAATAGGTTAGCAAATGGCCCAAAGCAGTGTTTCTCCACTGAGACTTTCCTGGTCACACTGATATCTGAATTTTCTGAGATGCTCACCATTCCCTTCAGCTATCCAGTACATGGCCATGTCACAGAGCTTAGAGGCGGTACTTATCTTGGTCACAAAATCATGAGCCTATTCTGGAGAGTGGCCAGAATTCAGGAAGAAAACAGGAACTTAGGAAGATAGCAGGTGTTACCCATCCATAAGGCAAGCCGCATTCCTTTCATACATTGGGCAGAAAGAATTCTGGTAAGCTTTCTACTAGCCTGGACACATCCTTTGATGCATTCTCTTTTCTAATGTCTACAACCATGGACACAGTGGGATACACAGACTTAAAAACACTCGCCTTGTCAAATCACTTGTTAGAAATCGTCCACTCCAAACCAAACAAACTGCCTTTCCTACCTATTCTCAAAACATGAGACAAAATCACAAACACACACTCACACCCACAAAGTCACCTCCTTTCCCAAAGTAGGTCTCTGACTATCGGGTGTGACCTCTGACTGGTGGGCCGTACTATGTTCCCATCAAATGGCCTGTTCTGTCTCAGATCTGGTTTCCTTGGCCAACTCTGTGAAGTTGTCAGGAGACAGCGGTGAGCCACTTCCTGCTTACTCAGGAAAGGCCACTCTTCAGAGCTTTCCTGGCATTTGGCCATCCTCACATCAGTAGATACCAAGAAAGACTGACTCTGTCCTTGGTAAATCAAAAGAAGGGAGACCACTGGGACTGGGCCTGGGACTAGATTTGTGTGCCTGGATGCCTGGATCCCAAGTTCAGAGAGTTCCATCACCAAGAATGTGAGGAGAGGTCACTTCCTTCAGGAACTGAATGAGGTCAATGCCTTGGCAAGCACATTGTCCTAACATTTGCTTCCAAAGGTCCCATGAAATGGAGGCTGTCCCTAATTTTTTTGACACTTTCACAAGTTAGAATGGTATATCAAATATTGGTAACCAGGAACAGCTCTCCACAGAGGCCTCGTTTTGTCCTTCTTCTCTACATAAAGAAGAGAGAGGCTGATTCAGACACATCCCTTCATGCTGACCAGGTTGTTTGCAATGAAAGATGACTTTTGCTCTCTCAGTTCCTTCATAGGTGCCTACAACTTCTCTAGGGATCATTTGCGCATAGACCTTTGAGTTTCTCAGCAGTTGGAAGATCCCCTACATTCCTGTATTTTAAGACCAACTCTGTCCTTGCTCTTCTCTAAAGTTAGATTGAAGGAACAGTGTATGGTTAGGGTTAATAACAGGTTTGATTTGGAATAGAAATCATTCTGCTGGATGAATAATGGTATTGGGAATCTGCGATATTTTCAAGAATATATAGGTAAAATATAGGAATCTGAAAACAGAAATCTAGGTAAGATTTGAAGCCCAGAAGGGCATTGGGCCCTTGATTGCGGTATTAAGCATAGGACCTTGTAACTTGGATGATTGATTTTCAAAGAGAACTTCCAGTCAAAATGGATAGTCAGGAGTATTAGGAAGATAGTCGGTATGTTTATAAAGGAGAGTGAGTATAGGATTTGGACCAAAAGTTCTTTAGCTATAGGGTTTCGGGTATTGAGTGAATGTAAATGTCAGCACATGTGAAGAATTAATCACAATGATGAACTGGGGAAAATATGTAGGAATGCAGATATCAATAGAGACTTTAGGAAATCTGGCAAAGTATAGTCGGTAGTGAAATGTTAATAAAATAGATTCTTGTCACTTCCTGTTTTTCTGTATGCTTAATAAAACACTGTTGAAATCTTGAGAAGTGTTTTCTAAACTTTTTCCCAGAATGTGCTGTCCCCAACAGCCAAACTTCAGAATGTACTCCCTCACCCAGTTGCACGCAAACTGCTCACCCGCCCAGGCAAATCAATAAACTTTCCTCCCTGACCTCTTCAAGAAAAGTATATAAGCTCTGCTTAAGCTGTTCTCAGGGTTCTCTGCTCTATTCAAATGAGCTCTGAGCCCCAGCATGCTGGACCCCCAATAAACCCTTTGTTTTTGCATGAGAGAGTCTCTTAGTGGTCTCTTCCCCCAATGCTCTTCCGATCTTTATATATGGAGGTTCCACCGAAATCCAGCAGCGGTGAACGAGAGACCCCAATGGGCTACTCTCAGGGTAAGTAAGGCGCCTCTTTCTGGTTTCAGGTTTCAGGTTAGGGCTTGGCAAAATGGCTGTCGATGAAGTGTGTGAGCTCTCTTTGATGGTGGCTGGCAGACGTGTCACAGAGCCACAAGCCAAGTCCCTGGGGGAGGCCACAGAGGACTCGGGAATCGAGGAATAATAGTCCCCTTGACTCAGTGATACTTTCTTTCAGATTCGGTATTGCCAGCCCATCGGGTTTTGCCGCCTGCTCAGTCTTGGTCTCAGTGTTGGACGTCCATTGCCTGTCTTTATTGTTTTCTCTTGTCTGTGTCCTGTGTCGTTGCTTTTACTGTTTGTGTATCTTTCATTATGGGACAGATCACTTCAATGCCTCTGTCCCTGACCCTTGATCTATGGACCAAAGTCCGCTTAAGGGCTCAGAATGTTTCTTTTTCAGTAAAACGCTGGACCTGGCAGACTCTGTGTGCCTCAGAATGGCCCACCTTTGGATTCGGATGGCCCCTAGAAGGATCTTTCTACTTACCACTAATTTAAAAAGACAGAGATATTGTCTTACAGCCAGGGCCACATAGCCATACTGATAAACAGGAATATACCTTAACTTGGCAGGACCTCTGCAAATCTCCTCTTCCGTGGGTGAAGCCTTTCCTTGCTGTGTCCCCGTTCCTACTCCTTCCCCCACGATCTCTCAACCCCTCTGCTCCTCCTCCTCCTCCACCCTCTGTTCTCCCTGAGTCACAAGATTTGACTCTACTGGACTCTCCTCCCCTTCCTTATCTTCTACCCTTGTCCCACAACCCCCAACACCCTCTAAGTGATTCTCCAGCTGCTGACTCAGCCTCTCCGCAATTGGAGGACGCTAAGCCAGCCCAGGGCCCTCCAGATAACTCCCCTGCGTCACACACAGCCCCTCCTCCCCTGGAGGAAGCTGGACTTGCTAAAGGAACTCGCTGGTGGCAAATGATTGAAAACCCTGGAACTCCCGTGTTGCTTCCCTCCATCCCTAAGGGCCAATGATTGACGATGGCCATGGGGAAAAAAATGGAAGCCTACCAGTATTGGCCTTCTCCTCTTCAGACCTATATAAATGGAAAAATAACAATCCCCCTTTTACCGAGGACCCAACCTGGCTCTCAGGTCTGGTGAAGTCATTGATGTTTTCACACCAACCTACTTGGGATGACTGCCAACAACTCCTAGGCACTCTCTTCATGACAGAGGAACAAAAGAGAATCCTCCTGGAGGCTAGAAAAAAGTATCCTCGGACCAAATGCGTGACCGACACAACTTCCCAACATATTCAAAGCCGGCTTTCTCTTGAAACGACCCAACTGGGACCCCAACACCTTTGAAGGTAGGGAGCATCTGTCCACTTATCGCCGGGCTCTAATAGTGGGTATCTTAGTGGCCGCTAGGTGACCAACTAATTTGGCCAAGGTAAGAGAGATTATTTAAGGGCCTGATGAATCTCCCTGTATGTTCCTAGAGATAATTATGTAGGCATATAAGAGACATACTCCTTTCGATCCTCAGGCAGAGGATCAAAAGGCATCTGTCACAATGGCCTTTATTGGGAAAGCTGCCCTGGATATTAAAAGAAAGTTACAATGCTTAGATGGATTACAAGATATGACTTTGAGGGATTTAGTCAGAGAACCCGAGAAGGTATACTTTAAGAGAGAAACTGAGGAAGAGAAGGGAGCTGAGTGAGGATAAAAGAAACAAAAGACAGACTAAGGCATTGACTAAGGTCCTGGTCAGAACAACAAATAGGCCAGAAACTAAGAAACAGAGAGACAGGAAAGGATACCTGGGCACACACTAGAGGCCACCCCTGGCCTCAGATCAATGTGCCTACTCTAAAGAAAAAGGACACTGGGCCAAAGAGTGCCCTAGAAAGAGACAGCCATGCCAGCCAGATATTCTGACTCTGGAGGAATACTAAGAAAGTCCGGGCTCAGATCCTCTCCCTGACCTCAAGGTAACTTTTGAAATGGAGGGGAACACAATAAACTTTGAAGTAGATACAGGGGCAATATACTCAGCCCATAAGGCCCATTGGGCCCTCTACCGAATAAAAGGTCTCTAATTCAAGAGTCTAACAGAAGTAAATATCGGGCTTTGACAACTAAGAGGACCATGGACCAGGGAAAAGGAAAAATCCATCACTCCTTCCTAGTAATCCCAGAATGCCTGGCCCCATTGATGGGCAGAGTTCTGCTCACCAAGCTCTGGGCCAAAATAACTTTTAACCCTGAAGGCCCCCAAGTGGAATTTTTTAATCCTTCAGTAACTACTCCTATAATCATGGCTCTAACTATGTCAGTAGCAAATGTTCATCAACTCACTCACCTTTGTTCAAAGAAACTGCATTCATTCGTGAAGGATCAAGAACACAGTTTTCCACTAACCTACTCACAGCTAAAGGAAATAACTGAATGGGTAACAAAAGCCTGTCAGGTCCATTAATTGGTTAAAGCTTACACTTCCAAGCTTCCTGCAGGAAAGCACCTATGAGGAACCAGACGAGGACAATTCTGGGAAGTGGACTTTACTGAAATTAAGCCAGTAAGGTATGGACTTAAATAACTCCTAGTCTTTGAACATACATTTTCAGGATGTATTGAAGCCTTCCCCCCACACACAAAAAAAAGAAATAAAAAAGAAGAAAAAAGAAACATCGCAAATGGTTGTAAAGAAGATCCTGGAAGATATTTATTCTCCCCTTGACGACCAGTAGTCTTAACCCTCATCAGCCCCTTAAGCTGCGATGGCTGATCACAAATTCTACTGGACACGAAGTATGGCCTATCTCGAATACAGCCAGCTTACGAACCTGGTGGCCATCTCTCCACCCAGTCATTTGTCAGCTGGCTATAGGTCTTTCCTATTGGGATATCCCTGATTAACAGGATCCCACTAAAATTCCATTAAATCCCTTCCGTACCATAGATAATGGAAACAAACATTATAGATGTAGGGACACGTGAGCCAGATGCAGGTTGGCTAGCCTAGATTACTATGTTTGCCCGGCAGACTATCAAAGCCACAAACAGTCACGGCTGTGGGGGGGGAGAGCAGACTTCTATTGTAAGTCATGGGGATGTGAGCATACAGGGACTGTCAGATGGAACCCAAACTCCTCATCAAATTCTGTACACAGCATTGGCCATATTACGAATTAGATAACCAAAACCGATGGCCCCCAGAGGGGTCTCTAGATCCTCAAATTCTGTGTGACCTTTTTAACTTCTGCAAGTGCTCAAAAGGGTGAAAGGAGATTCCGCTATGTGGAGGCCTTCTCTCTCCTTTGCTCACATCCTGAACTATGCTTCTCCAATAGATGCTCACCCTCAGCCTTGTGCTCTAGACTCTCTGCTGTCACTCCCACCTCAGCAACTTGATTTCTCCCCTCCAATATCTAGATCAAAAACCCAAATCTCGACTGGTTCTCAGACCATTGCTCCCTTGCTGAGGTTGCAGGTACTGAGGTACCACTCCATTCACTCACTCCTCTCCTCTCCTGTCAGTGCCCGCACCGGGTCCCACCCAGTCCTCTTACCACCTAATGCAAAGCTCAAACCCGCTGAGAAGAATCCTCAGACCCTAATACAAGATGCAATGAAAATGGCCTTTAATGTTGCTTTGTCATCACTAAAAACAGGTTACTAAGAATTTAAAGTCCCTCACAGGCTTTTTGGAATCTCACTCCCGTCTCCCCCTCTGTTCTATCTGTTCTACTGCTCAAGTTTTTGTTGCTATTAAGATCCCAAAGCCCTCTCCCAATATTCTTTTACATCTCTCCTTCCTCATTCTCAGATCCACAGAGCTGCTCTTATTTCTGCCTTCCAAATTGTCCCCCTCTGTACCAGGCCCACAGAAAAGTCTTAACTGACCTTCTCCAGAAGTCTTCACCATGGCTGATTTAGGACTTTCAGCAAAAGAGTCCCTATAAAAGAGTTCACTGTAGATAAACTTCCTATTTTTGTGTTGCCCTGGTCTCCTTGGCAACTGGCTAAAAAATTAAGCACTCCTGATCTAGACACACCCTTACTAGTTTTTCACAAAATATTTGGAAAAAAGTCCTCTGGCCTTGAGCTGGGGCTTCACAGAGATGGCTACATTTCTAAGATAAAGAAGTTACAAACTGGGCTGTATGGAAACAGCTGGAAGGGGGAAAAAAAGAAAGGGAAGACACCCACACCCAGGTGTCCTTGAAAAGTTAACTTGCCCAAACTGAGGAAAAAACAGAAACAAAAACTGCTTTTTGTGAACTTCTGCAGACTGTGAACTTCTGAGCCCCTTCCCTTACGTGTTGGGTACAAAATTCTGAAACTACGTAACTTGGGTTTCAGGGGATTAATTGATTACAACAGAAGCAATGCCCTCTGAATCTGGTTGAAACCAAAAAAGACTGTTTCCGTGTCTTTGGTGCTATCTTAGGTGCCTTGCCTTGTCCGTCCCTACAACAGTATAATTCTATATACTTAAACATTGTTTATGTTTTCATGAAATGGTCAACAGATGTGATTAATTGTGAAATGGTGCAGATGTTTCCCAGAGTGCTCTATCATGACGCAGGTTCATCTGAAGATCAAAGAGGGGGGCATACAACCCGGTTCCGCTGGGAACATATGTCCCTCACCTTAGCCATTCTATTACGAATAGGAGTTGCTGCAGGGTTGGGCACAAGAACCACTGCTCTGGTCCATGGGACACAACAAGTGACCCAATTAGAAGAAGCAATAGATCAAAACTTAAAGATTTTAGAAACCTCTATCACAGCTTTGCAGGAATCTTTAACCTCTCTCTCTGAAGTTGTTTTACAGAAAAGGCGAGGGTTGGACCTCCTTTTCATGACAGAAGGGGGCCTTTGTGCTTCATTGAGGGAAGAATGTTGTTTTTATGTCGACAATACTGGAGTTGTAAAAAAATCTATGAGTAAATTAAAAAGATGCCTTGAAGAGCAACAACGAGAGAGAGAGGCACAAAAACGGTAGTTTGAGTCTTTTTTTACACAGTCCCCCTGGTTAATTACGTTTTTATCAACCCTGGCTGGTCCAATAATAATCCTCATAGTATTACTAACTATAAAACCCTGTTTCCTCAATCATGTAATTTCTTTTCTCCAAGCTCAAATTGGACAAATTAAAATTATGGTAATACCCCACTAGCAGACATAGAATGTGACACCCCACAATGATCACTTTTATGATTAAAAGTAGCCAGAAAAAGAAGTGGGGAATGAAAGGTTAATAAAATATGTACTTGTCACTTCCTGTTTTTCTGTACGCTTAACAAAACACTGTTGAAATCTTGAGAACTCTTTGCTAATCTTGTTGCCAGAATGTGCTGTCCCCAATTGCCAAACTGCAGAATCTACTCCCTCACCCGGTTGAATAGAAACCTGAACTGTACTTGGATCATTGAATGTAGAAGAGAACATCCATTCAAAAAGTTATAGTCAGTTGGATTAGAAAGATAGTCGGTAAGTTTAGGAAGAAAAGTGAGTATAGGATTTGGAACAAAAGTTCTTTAGCAATAGGGTTTTGGTTAGAGAGTCAATGTAAATGTCAACACAAGTGAAGAGTCAGTCACAATGATGCACAGGGCAAAATATGTAGGAAAGCAGATATCAATAGAGACATTAGGAAATCAGGAAAAGAATAAAGTGAGTGATGGGATTAGATATTTTCAACAGGGTTGAGGATGAATATGTGAGCTTAGGATAAAACAAATATGAAGTCAACAATAGGATTGACATTTGATAGCATTAGCGTAGCCCAAGACAGTGTCCAAAATAATCTCTGTTGCCCCTCATTTGCCTAAATTCCCAGTGGCCTGTACACCCTTCCTGTGTACCAGGAGTGATCAAATAGGCCTGCCCTTAATACTGCTCTGCTTCTCCAATTTGAGTCCTACTGAGTGTCGGGTACAGATTCTTTATGTGAATTGGAAAGATGAGAAAACTCAAGCACCTATTGGATAGCCTCTGAATAGATTTGAAGAACTCATTTGACCCAAAAGATCCCTATTCTCACTTGATGGAATTCAGGAACCTTACAGAGGAAGGCAAAATACTTCATCAACAATGACTGCTCTTTTTGCCATTTTGGATTTTATGCACCCATGGGATCTTTCTTTAGATCCATCAGGTGCTGAGAATCTAAGTCAAAGAATCACACTGGGCCAAGAGGCTGATTCACACACATCTCTTTCCAAATCAATTAAGGAAAGAGCCAAAGGTAAAGCATATTCATTTCCATTTGAAAAATCTTTCCTTCAGGATTCACAAAGGGTTGGCCTGAGACAAAGACCTTCCTGACTCTCAGGGCAACAGAACAATAGGTAAGCAAATGGCCCAAAGCAGGGATTCTCCACTGAGACTTTACTGGTCACACTGATATCTGAGTTTTCTGAGATGCTCGACATTCCATTCATCTATCCAGTACATGGCCATGTCACAGAGCTTGGAGGTAGTACATATCTTGGACACAAAACCATGAGCCTATTCTGGAGATTGGCCATAATTCAGGAAGAAAACAGCAACTTAGGAAGGTAGCAGGTATCGCCCATCAATAAGGCAAGCCACAGTCAATTCATAAATTGTGCTGGATGAATGCTGGGAAGCTTTCTATGAGACAGGACACATCCATTGATGCATTCTCTTTTCTAATGTCTACAAGCACGGACACAGTGGGATACACAGACATAGAAACACTTGCATTGTCAAACGACTTACTAGAAACAGTTCACTCCAAACCAAACAAACTGCCTTTTCTACCTATTCTCAGAACATGAGACAAAACCACAAACCCACACCCGCAATGGCACCTCCTTCCCCCAAATAGGTCTGTGACTCTCCGGAGTGTGCTCTGACTGATGGGCCATACTATGATGCTCTGAAATGGCCTGACCTGTCTCAGATCTGATCTTCTTGGCCAACAATGTGAAGTTGTTAGAAGCCAGGAGTGAGCCACTATCTGCTTTCTCAGGAAGAGCCCCTCTTCCGAGCTTTCCTGGCATTTGGCCATCCTCACATCAGTAGGTATCAAGAAATACTGACTCTGTCCTTTGTAAATCCAAAAAAGTGAGACCACTGGGACTAGGACTGGGACTGGCTCTGGGTGCCTGGCTTTCTGTATACCAAGTTCAGAGAGTTCCATCACCAAGGAAGTGAGATGAGATCACTTCCTTCAGGAACTGAATGAGATCACTGCCTTGGCAACCACTTTGTCATAACAATTGCTCCCAACGGTCCCATGAGATGAGGGCTGCCCCTACTTCCTGTGACACTTTCACAAGTTAAAATGGTATATCACCCGTAGGCAAAAGGGAACAGCTCTCCACACAGGCCGGGTTTGGTACATCTTCTCTACATTAAGAAGAGATAGGCTCATTCTGACGCAACCCTTAATCCTGACCAGGTTGTTTGCCATGGAAGATGATTTTTGCTCTCTCAGGTCTTACATAGCTGCCTACATCTTCTCCAGAGATCATTTCTGCATGGAGCTTTGAGGTTCTCAACAGATGGAAGATCCACTGCATTCCTGTATTGTAAGACCAACACTGTCCCTGCTCTTCAGTAAACATAGATGTGAATTGGAGTCATGAGAAAACCCACGAACCTATGGGATAGCCTCTGCAGGGCTTTAAAGAATTCACTTGACCCAAATGATCCCTATTCTCACTTAATGGAGGTCAGGAACCTTACAGATGAAGGCGAGAGACTCTATCCACCATGACAGTTCTTTTGTCCATTTTGGTTTTGGATGCACACATGGGATTTTTCTTTAGACCCATCATGTACTGTGAATCTAAGCCACAGCCTCACATAGGGCCAAGAGGCTGATTCAGACACATCCATTTCCAAAGCAATTAACCAAAGAGGCACAGGTAATGACCATTCAATTCCATTTGAAAACTATTTTCTTCAGGCTTCACAAAGTGTGGCCTAAGGCAAAGACCTTCCTGACATTCAGGGCAACAGATTAGGTAAGCAAAAGGCCCAAAGCAGGGTTTCTCCACTGAGACTTTCTTGGGCATACTGATATCTGTGTTTTCTGAGATACTCACCATTCCCATCAGCTATCCAGTACATGGCCATGTCACAGAGATGGAGGTGGTACATATCTTGGACACAAAATCATGAGCGTATTCTGGAGAGTGTCCAGAATTCAGGAAGAAAACAGGAATTTAGAAAGATGGCAGGAATTGCCCATCCATATGGCAAGCTGCAGTCCATTCATAAATTGCACAGGATGAATGCTTTGAAGCTTTCTCGTAGACAGGGCACATCCATTGATGCATTCTCTTTTCTACTGTCTACAATCACGGACACAGTATGATATATAGACACAGAAACACTCACGTTGTCAAAGGACTTACTAGAAACAGTTCACTCCAAAACAAACAAACCAGCTTTCCTAACTATTCTCAGAACATGAGACAAAACCACAAACTCACACTCACACCCAAAATGGTACCTCTTTCCCCAAAGTAGGTCTGTGTCTATCCGGAGTGTCCTCTGACTTGTGGGCCATACTATGTTCCCCAAAAATGGCGTGTCCTGTCTTCAATCTGGTCTCCTTAGCCAACTCTGTGAAGTTGTCAAGAGCCCGTGGTGAGAAACTACCTGCTTTCTCTGGAAAGGCCAGTCTTCATAGTTTCCAGGCATTTGACTGTCCTCACATCAGTAGGTACCAAGAAAGAGTGACTCTGTCTTGTTAAATCCAAACAAGTGAGCCCACTGGGACATGGAGTGGGTTTGACTCTGTGTGCCTGGTTTCCTGGATCCCAAGATCACAGACTTTCATCACCAATAATGTAAGGTGAGGTCACTTCCTTCAAGAACTGAATGAAGTCACTGCCTTGGAAACCACTTTGTTTTAACAGTTGCTTTCGAGGTTCTCAAAAGATGGAGTCTGCCTCTACTTGCTGTGACTCATTCATAAGTTAGAATGGTATATCAACCATAGGCACCGGGGAACAGCTCTCCACACAGCCATGGTTTGGTCCATCTTCTCTACATTAGGAAGAGAGAGGCTAATTCAGACACATCCCTTCAACCTGACCAGGTTGTTTGCCATGGAAGATGACTTTTGCTCTCTCAAATTCTTCATACCTGCCTACACCTTCTCCAGGGATTATTTCTGCAGGGACTTTTGAGGTTCTCAGCTGGGGGATGATACCCTACCTTCCTGGATTTTAAGACCAACTCTGTCCCTGCTCTTCTGTAAAGTGAGATTGAGGGAACAGTGTATGGTTAGTGTTAATAGCATGTTCGATTTGGGTTAGGAGTCATTCTGCTGGATGAATTATGGTATTGGGAAACTTTGATATTTATAACAATATAAATGTGAAATATATGTATGAGAACAGAGATCTAGGAAAGATTTGAAGCCCAGAAAGGCATTGGGCCCTTGATTGGTATACTTAGATTGAATCATGTTCTGCACCGAGGTCTCAGATAAATTGATATACAATGGCATGGGACCCTATACCTCAGATGATTGAAAGTAGAAGAGAACATCCAGTCAAAAGGGATAGTCTGTAGGATTAGGAAGATAGTAAGTAGGTTTAGGAAGAAGAGTGAGTCTCGGAGTTGGACCAAAAGTTCTTTAGCAATTGGTTTTCAGTTAGAGGGTGAATGTAAATGTCAGCACATGTGAAGAGACAGTCACAATGATGAACTGGGAAAAATATGTAGAAAAGCAGATATCAATAGGGGCATTAGGAAATCAGGAAACGTATAAAGTGAGTGATAGGATTAGATATTTTCAAAAGGCTTGAGGTTAAATATATAATCTTAGGAAGAAACAAATATGTAGTAACCAATAGGATTGACATTTGAGAGCAGTAGGCACCCTGGACATAGATGCTTTTAGTAATCCATGGTCACTTCCCATTTAGGCTTTGGTACAATCATATGTGTGACCTTTGCATTTTGTGTACAGAATACTACTGTGGTAAAATGTATATGTAGATCAGGTGACATGAGTATTTCTTGCACTATAAAGGGGAGTAATATTCTGGAAACTTATAAATTAGTACTGGGGATAAAAATAGGTGTACCTTGTGTTGATGATTATTGAGATGATGCATGAATAGACCATATTGTGAATAAAGTATGTAACTGGATCCAACATTAAATAATGGTTTGAGTTTGCATCTGAAAATATATTGGAAATCTTATATTGATATATATACCATCATTCCAACGAGTTATATATGCAATGGTATTATTAGGGTTACGGTTTATCGTGAAGAGTGAGTTTTGCTTCAAAAATGATTATGGAATCGAAAATAATGTGTTTAGAAAGAAGTCTAGTGAAAAGACCAGTAAAGAAACATGGAGGAATACATGTGTTCTGAAGTAGTAAGTAATTGAAAGTGAACCAAATGCCAAAAAAATTTGTGAAGTTGTGGATGAAAAAATACATCCTATGATGTCCATAAACTGAAGAAATAGTGATGTACCAGTGTTGAGTAAAAATGAACTTCAAATTACACATCATGTCCCATAGCAATCTACTTGCATTAATGTTAAACTGGGTCAGTTACTGTAGAAATATTAGGATTTTTAAGCACCATCCACTGAACTTAGTTTTCAGTAGTAGGAAACCAAAATATATTTCAGGTGTATGAATATTACTGAGAATAATCTTGTGAAAATTTGAATTTAAATGAACATAAATGAATATGAATGAATTTAGGGAGTGTATAATAAGACACATATTTTTCATATTTTTTTAAAATCTGGAGAATATACACACACACACACACACACGCACACACACACACACACACACGCACACACACACACATTAATATTTAGCAATATATATGCCAATCGATATTCATCATGAAATATAATTCATTCACAAATCCAAAAAAATTCATTTTACTGAACATGGATTTATGTATAGTGTTTTTCACTAGGAAGCTCACCCATAGGTGGAATTTTCAGTTCCATCATTATTTAGGGAAAGTCATCTCTTCTCACAATTTTTATATTCCAAAGCCAGTGATCTTTCAAGAATGTACGTGTGATACCAGGTAGGATATTGTATATGCATAAAAAAATTACATGTGCTGAATAGGATACAGAGAAAGGGAGACAGGAATTTACATATGTGATAACTTTAAAAAATCATGGAGAAATATTAAAATGAAAAGTTTACTAAATTTAAAACACATACTCTTGATAAAGAGGAAGACAAATACAAATATACACCATGCTTCCTATGAAAGGACTGTACTTCTATTCAGTTAGGTTTTTTTTTCTCCATGATATTAGGATTAGTAGTCAGAGTCTAGTAGGGTATGGGTTAGTGTCAGGGATTCAGTATTTCAAATGGAAAATAGGAAAATGAATCTAATGTGTATGCGAACATGTGATACACAAAAATCATCCCTCTCTTATCCAGAACAATGCCTTGACATAACCATCGCTAAAAGTAAGACACAATTAGAGGAGAGGAGTTAGAAAACCTGTGAATACATATGTGGAATAAAAAATGCTCAGGAGTTCACAACACTGGAGGTGGTAAAAGAGTTTACAAAAGTATGGGAGAGGGTAAACACTCCAGAAACATGGAGCTGTGCTGACCTAAAGACTTATTGAGAAACTTCCTCTGAGGTTAGGCACAAGAAATATATGTATGGCAATATGTAAATCAATGGTTCTGCAACTGATGTGATTCTGCAATCTGTATATGGAATAAAAATGGGAGCTCATATCCCACTTGAATCAAAGTGTGAAATATGATATATCAAGAAGTATGTAATGTTTTGAACAACCTACAATGAAAATTAATTAAAAAAAGAAAAAGAAATATATGTAATTGTCAGGAGATTTAGCTTCGTTTATAGTGACACCAAAAATCTGGGTCTGCATCTATGTAACCTGGAGGACATGGTTGTTTATTTTGTAATGAACATGAGGCAGCAGGTGTGAATTCTCCCTTTGTAGGTAAACTGTTGCCACTGGGAGCTAAGTGTCTTCCCGTGTGGTCTGTGAAGCCATTTGGTCATCCTCCACTTTTCAGGGTGTTTCTTACTGCTGCACTGGGAATTTGGTATTTGCTTCACGAAGTACAATATGTTCAACTGGGACACAATGCTGGAGGGAGTTCTGTCATGTGTGGTTGGTCAGGGTCGGTAAGAGAATGTACGAACCAGGCTTCTATCCCACATAGCTTTCCCCTTGACTATAGCAACCTGATTCTGAACATTGCCCTGAAACCTCTACATATAACAAGATGCCTTTACATATAAAGGTCTGCTGCCTGCACCATGTCAGTCGCAAGTTTTGGAAGCCAATGGAAGATCCAGGTGGTCCTACCAAAAATATTTATTTACACACCTATAGTCCACTGCTCTACGCCCACTACCCAGCAGGCTCCAACTTACTGGCATCTCTGTTCTACACCATTTTCACGAAACTCAGTCAATCAAGGCACTGTTTGTTATACTCATGATCAGCAGCAGGATATCTAAAGGTTATCCAGTGCCACCTGGTCATGGGGATTTCAAAAATTTCATGGTATTAATCTAGTCATTTTTCAAGGATGAAGTTGGAGGCACTGTGTGTTTCATTTAATTCAGGAACCATTAAATGGTGAGGAAGCTCATTTCAATGAAAGCTCTGGAGAACACTCACAGGCAAGCCTTCCCGAAGAGTGGCCAAAAGGACACATGAATCCAGGCCCATTGAGGTATACAATGTGAGGTCCATGTGTGTTTGGACTCTCAACTATGGCTACCAAGTCTTTAAGAATTAAATCATGTGATATCCTGGCTCAGAATCCCTGAGCTCTGTGGAAAGCCATCCTGGGCCTAGATCTCAGTTTCCAAAACCGATTCTCATGCGTGGTCTCCTAAAATCCCAACACTATTCATGGCAATACTTCTCTGAGGTGAGTTCCAGAACTCAGTCTCTAAGGGGAATCACACCAGAGTTCAAGCCCTGGTGGACCCAGTCATCTCTTCCAACTACCACACAAATTACCACAATTAAAACAAGAACCCTCCCATATGGCCCTCATCTTCTTTCATATAGACACTCATCATACTCTGGCTGGAGGTTTCCATGAGGGGCGCAGACCAAGACAGTGTCCCAAATAAGCTCCTTTGCCCCTCATTTGCCTAAAGTCAAGGTGGCCTGAACACCCATCCTGTGAACCAAAAGTGATCAAATAGGCCTGCCATTAATACTGCTCCAATTTGAGGACTACTGTCTGTGGGGTTTAGATTCTTTATGTGAATTTTAGTCATGAGAAAACCCAAGCACAATGGGCTAGCCTCTGCAGGTTTTGTAGAACTCTTTTGACCCAAAGGATCCCATTCTCACTTGATGGAGGTCAGGAACCTTACAGAGGAAGTCGAGAGACTTCATCCCAATAATTGTTCTTTTGGCGAATTTTCTTTTGGATGCACACATGGTAACTTTCTTTAGATCCATCAGGTGCTGAGACTCTAAGCCACAGCCACACACAGGGCCAAGGGCCTGATTCAGACACATATCTTTCCAAAGCAATTAAGGAAAGTGCCACAGGTATGCCCATTCATTTTCATTTGAAAACTGTTTTCTTCAGGCTTCACAAAGGGGTGGCCTGAGGCAAAGACCTTCCTGACATTCAGGGCAACAGAACAATAGGTAAGCAAAAGGCCCAAAGCAGGATTTCTCCTCTGAGACTTTCCTGGTCACACTGATATCTGAGTTTTCTGAGATGCTCGCCATCACCTACAGCTATCCAGTACATGGCCATGTCACAGAGCTTGGAGGTGGTACATATCTTGGACACAAAACCATGGGCCTATTCTTGAGATTGGCCGGAATTCAGGACGAAAATAGAAACTTAGGAAGGTAGCAGGTGTTGCTCATCGATAAGGCAAGCTACAGTCCATTCAAAAACGGGGCAATATGAATGCTGAGAAGATTTCTACTAGACACGACATATCCATTGATGAATTCTCTTTTCTAATGTCTACAACCACGGAAACAGTGGAATACACAGACATAGAAACACTCGCCCTGTGAAAAGACTTACTAGAAACAGTCCACTTCAAATGAAACAAACCGACTGTCCTACCTATTCTCAGAAAATGAGACAAAACCACAAACCCACAACCACACCCACAAAGGCACCTCCTTCCCCTAAGTAGGTCTGTGAATATCCAGAGTGTCCTCTGACTTGTGGGCCATAATATGTTCCCCCAAAATGGCCTTTCCTGTCTCAGATCTTGTCTCCTTGGCCAACTCTGTGAACTTCTTAGGAGCCAACGGTGAGCAACTACCTGCTTTCTCATGAAAAACCCTGCATCCGAGCTTTCCTGGCATTTGGCCTTCGTCACATCTGTAGGTACCAAAAAATACTGACCCTGTCCTTGGTAAATCCAAACAAGTGAGACCACTGGGACTGGGACTTGGATTGGCTCTGTGTGCCTGGCTTCCTGGATCCCACGTTCAGAGAGTTCCATCACCAAGAAAGTGAGGTGAGGTCACTTCCTTCCTGAACTGAATGAGGGCACTGTCTTGGCAGCCACTTTGTCCTAACTGTTGCTTCCAAGGGTCCCAAGAGATTGAGGCTGCCCCTACTTCCTGTGACATTTTCACAAGTTAGAATGGTATATCAACCAAAGGCACCCAGGAATAGATCTCCACACAGGCCTGGTTTGGTCCATGATCTCTACATTAAAAAAAATCTGATTCAGACACAACCTTTTATCCTGACCGGGTTGTTTGCCATGGAAGATGACTTTTGGTCTCTCAGGGCCTTTATTGCTTCCTACATCTTCTCCAGGGATCATTTCTGCATGGACCTTTGAGGTTCTCAGCAGGTGGAAGTTTTTCTACATTTCTGTATTGTAATATCAACTCCTTCCCTGCTCTTCTGTAAAGTTAGATTGAGGGAACAGTGTCCGGTTATGGTTAAAAACATGATCGATTTGGGTTAGAAATCATTTTGCTGGATGAATGATCGTATTGAGAACTTGCTATGTGTAGAAGAATATATAGGTGAAATATATGTATGAAAAAAGAAATCTAAGTCTGATTTGAAGCCCAGAAGGGCATTGGGCCCTTGATAGGGATACGTGGTGTTGAATTACGTTCTGCAGAGTTGTCTCAGATAAAT
This sequence comes from Callospermophilus lateralis, assembly GCF_048772815.1. Classification (NCBI taxonomy): domain Eukaryota; kingdom Metazoa; phylum Chordata; class Mammalia; order Rodentia; family Sciuridae; genus Callospermophilus; species Callospermophilus lateralis. The sequence goes on from NW_027513173.1 coordinate 77,391, forward strand.
CGATATACAATGGCATAGCACCTTGTACGTTGCATGAATTAATGTAGAAGGAACATCAAGTCAAAAAGGCATAGTCGGTAGTGAAAGGTTAATAAAATTAATAAAATAGGTACTTGTCAATTCCTGTTTTTCTGTATGCTTAACAAAACACTTTTGAAATCTTGAGAAATGTTTGCTAATCTTGTTCTAGAATGTACTGTTCCCAACAGCCGAACTGCAGAATGTACTCCCTCACTCGGTGTCATGCAAACCGCCCACTTGCCCTTACCCATCACTAAACTTCCCTCTCTTCCCTCTCCAAGGAAAGTATATAAGCTCTGCTTAAGCTGTTCTCAGAGGTCTCTGCTCTATTTAATTTAGCTCTGAGCTCCAGCATGCTGGACCACAAATAAACCCTTTGCTGTTGCATGAGACAGTCTCTTGATAGTATCTTCCTCTGACACTCGCCTGACCTTTACATATTGAGGTTCCACCGAGTTCCAGCAGTGGCAGAGGAGAGACCCCAACGGGCTCCTCTTGGAGCAAGTAAGGCGCCTCTTTCCGGTTTCAGGTTTCTTGTTAGGGCTTGGCAAAATTGCTGGCGATGAAGAGCCTGGGCTCTCTCCGACGGTGGCTGAGAGACGTGTCACAGAGACAAAGGGCACCTCTCTGGAGGACCCCGCAGAGAACTCGGGAAATCAAGGAACAATAGTCTTCTCGACTCAGTGATATTTTCTTTTAGATTCGTTGTTGCCATACCATTGGGTTTTGCCGGCTACTCATTCCTGGTCTCAGTGTTGGACGTTCATTGCCTGACTTTATGGTCTTGTCTTATCTGTGTCGTGTGTCCTTGCTTTTACTGTTTGTGGAACTTTCATTATAGAACAGAGCACGTCAATGCCTCTGTCCCTGACCCTTGATCACTGGACCAAAGTCCGCTTAAGGGCTCAGAATCTTTCTTTTTTTAGTAAAACGCTGGACCTGGCAGAATCTCTGTGCCTCAGAATGGCCCATCTTTGGAGTCGTATGGCCCCTAGAAGGATCTTTCTACTTCCCACTAATTTAAAAAGTCAGAGGTATTGTCTTTCAGCCAGCGCCACATAGCCATCCAGATCAACAGCCATATATCTTAACTTGGCAGGACCTCTGCAAATCTCCTCCTCCATGGGTGAAGCCTTTCCTTGCCCCTACCTGTGCTCCTACTCCTTCCCCCATGATCTCTCAAACCCTCTCAACCTCCTCCTCCTCCACCCTCTGTTCTCCCTGAGTCACAGATTTGACTCTACTGGACTCTTCTCCCCCTCCTTATCCCCTGCCCTCGTCCCCTAACACACAACACACTCTAAGTGATTCTGCTGCTGCTGACTAAGCCTCTCTACCATTGGAGGAAGCTAAGCCGGTAATAGGATCTGACAATGGACCGATGTTCATGGCCCAGGTAAGTCAGGGGTTAGCCAGGAACCTGGGGATTAATTGGAAGTTAAATTGTCTTATAGACCACAGAGTTCAAGACAAGTAGAAAGAATGAATAGAACCATTAAAGAGACCTTAACGAAATTAAGCTTAGAGACCAGCATAGGATTGGACTATGCTCCTGCCTTATGCAATGTTTCATGCAAGAAAAAATCCCTTTGTTTCTTTGAGTAACCTTACCACGTGTGAAATTCTTTATGGTGGCCCTCCTCCAGTAGGGGACCTAAGCCCAACTGTAAGACCTAAATATCCTTTCCACACCCCCTTGCTTGACAGACTTTAATATCTTGAAAGAACTCAGTAATACCTGTGAAAACAGCTGGCCACTGCCTACCCAACTGGGAACCAGGGGATTCCACATCCATATCAAGTAAGAGATTTCATCTATGTAAGATGATATCAGGTGTCATCCCTGGTACCCCGCTGAAAAGGACCATACCAGGTGCTATTATAACACCTACAGTGGTAAACGTAAACAGAATCACTTCCAGGATCCATGCCTCTCATCTCAAGCCTGCTCCCTGTACAGAATCTTTCTGGAAACTGAAAAAGACTGGTAACAGTTTCAAATTGTGTATTCGCAATGTGAATAAGGTTATATACTCTCCCCTTGGCTACAAGTAGTCCTAACCCTCATCAGCCCATTAAGCAGTGATGGCTGATCACAAATCCTACTGGAAAAGAAGTATGGTCTATCTCGCATACAGCCCCCTTAGGGACCTGGTGGCCATCTCTCCACCCAGACATTTGTTAGCTGGCTATAGGTATTTCCTATTGTGATATCCCTGATGAAGAGGATCCCACTAAAATACCATTAAATCCCTTCTGTACCATAGATAATGGAAACAAACATTATGGATGTAGGGACACGCAAGCCAGATGGAGGTTGGCTAGTCTAGATTACTAAGTTTGCCTGGCAGACTATCAAAGCCACAAAGAGTAATGGCTGTGTGGGGGAAAAGTCGACTTTTTCTGTATGTCATGGGAATGTGTGCATACAGGGGCTGCCTGATGGAACCCCAATTCTTCATCAAATTCAGTACACAGCATTGGCCACATTACCAATTAGACAACCAAAAACTATGGCACCCAGAGGGGTCTCTAGATCCTCAAATTTTGCATGATCTTTTTGACTTCTGCAAGTGCTCAAAAGAGTGAAAGGAAATTCCCCTATGTGGAAGCCTATTCCCTCCTTCACTCACATCCTGAACTATGCTTCTCCAATAGATCATTATCCTCAGCCTTCTGCTCCAGACCCTCTGCTGTCACTCCCATCTCAGCAACTTGATTTCTCCCCTCCAATAACTAGATCAGAAACCCAAAGCTCCACCAGTTCTCTGACCATAGCCCCCTTGCTGAGGTAGCAGGTACATAGGTACCGCTCCACCGACTCATTCCTCTCATCTCCTGTCAGTGCCCTCACCGGGTCCCACCAGGTCCTCTTACCAGCTAACCCAATGCTCAAACGAGCTGAGGAGAGCCCTGAGACCCTTATCCAAGATGTAATATAATTGGCCTTTAAAGTTGCTTTGTCATCACTGAAAACAGGTTACTAAAATTTAAAGTCCCTCACAGGATTTTGGGATCCTCACTCCCGTCTTTCACTCTGCTCTACCTGATCTACTGCTCAAGTTTGCTGCTAGGAAATTCCAAATACCCTTTCGCATTATTCTTTTACATCTCTCTTTTCCCTCATTCTCAGATCCTCGGAGGTGCTCTCAGCCCCAACTTCCCCGTCTTTCCCCCTCTGTACCAGGTCCACAGAAAAGTCTTAAATGACCTTCTTCAGAAGTCTTCACCATGGCTGAGTTTTGAACTTTCAGCCAAAGAGTCCCAATAAAGACTTTAATGTAGATAAACATTCTCTTTTGTATTGCCCTGTTCTACTTGGCCACTGGCTAAAAATCTCAGTACTTCTAAGCTAGACAACCTCTAACTAGTTTTTCACAAAATATGTGAACAAGTCCTCTGGCCTTCAGCTGGGGCTTCACAGAGATGGCTACATTTCTAAGATAAAGAAATTACCAACCGGGCTCCATGGTAACAGCTGGCAGGGGGAAAATAAGAAAGGGAAGAAAAAGCTCTCCTCCTCCCAGGTGTCCTTGAAAAGTTAACTTGCCCAGAACAGAAGGAAAAACAGAAACAAATACTGCTTTTTTAAACTTCTGAAGACTGTGAACTTCTGAGCCCCATGCCTTATATGTTGGGTACAAATTTCTGAAACTACCTAAACTTGAGTTTCAGGGGATTAATTGATTACAATAGAAGCAATGCCCTCTGAATCCGGTTGCAACCAAATAGGACTGTTTCCCTCTCTTGAGTGCTATCTTAGGTGCCTTGCTTTGTCAGTGCCTACAACAGCATAATTCTATATACTTAAACATCGTTTATGTTTTCATGAAATGATCAAGATATGTGATAATTTGTGTAATGGTGCAGATGTTTCCCAGAGTGCTCTATCATGACGCAGGTTCATTTCAGGATCAAATAGGGGGGGCATACAACCGGTTCCACTGGGAACATATATCCCTCACTTTAGCCATCCTATTAGGAATAGGAGTTGCTGCTCGGGTGGGCAGAGGAACCAGTGGCATTGTCCATGGGACACAAAAGATGACCCAATTAGAAGCAGCAATAGAGCAAAAGTAAGATATTAGAAACCTCCTTCAGGGCTTTGCATGAAACTTTAACCTCTCTCTCTGAAGTTGTTTTACAGAACAGTTGAGGGTTGGACCTCCTCTTCATTAGAGAAGGGGGCCTTTGTGCTGCATTGAGGGAAGAATGTTGTTTTTATGCTGACTATACTGGAGTTGTAATAAAATCTATGAGTAAATTTAAAAGACACCTTGAAGAGCATCAACAAGTGAGAGAGGCCCAAAAAGGGTGGCTTGAGTCTTGGTTCACACAGTCCCCCTGGTTAACTACGTTTTTATCAACCCTGGCCGGTCCAATAATAATCCTCATATTATTGCTAACTATAAAACCCTGTTTGCTCAAAAGTGTAATGTCTTTTCTCCAGGCTCAAATTGGACGAGTTAAACTTATGGTAATACCCCACTAGCTGACATTGAATGTGACACCATCCAATGATCATTTTTATGATTAAAATTAGCCAGAAGACGAAGTGGGGAATGAAATATTAATAAAATAGGTACTTGTCACATCTTGTTTTTCTGTATGCTTAACAGAACACTGTTGAAATCTTGAGAAATGTTTGCAAATCTTGTTCCCAGAATGTTCTATCCCCAGCTGCCAAATTGCAGAATGTACTCCCTCTCCCAGTTGCATGCAAACCGCCCACTCGCCCTGACCCATCAATACAATTCCCTCCCTTCCCTCTCCAGGGAAAGTATATAAGCTCTACTTCAGCTATTCTCAGGGCTATCTGCTCTATTCAGGTGAGCTCTGAACCCCAGCCTGCTGGACACCCAATAAACCGTTTGATGTTGCATGAGATAGTCTGTTGGTAGTCTCCTCCTCTGAAGCTCGCACCACATTTACTTGGATGATTAAATGTAGAAGAGAACATCCAGTCAAAAAGGGATAGTCTGTAGCATTACGAAGATAGTCAATAAGTTTAGGAAGAAGGGTGAGTATAAGATTTGGAACAAAAGTTTCTTAGCAATAGGATTTCGATTAGAGAGTGAATGTAAATGTCAGCACAGGTGAAGAGTCAGTCACAATGATGAAATGGGGAAAATATGTAGGAAAGCATATATCAATATAGACATTACAAAATCAGGCAGAGTATAAAGTGAGTGATAGGATTAGACATTTTGAACAGGGTTGAGTTTAAATATATAATCTTAGGAAGAAACAAATATGTAGTCACAAATAGGATTGACATTTGAGAGCACTGGGCAAATTTCAGGTGGATGAATATTTCTGAGAATAATCTTGTGAATAGTTGATTATAAATCCACATACATGAACATGAATGAATTTAGGGAGTGAATATAAGACACATATATTTCATATTTTGAAAAATCTGGAGAGTGTATATATATATATATATATATATATATATATATATATATATATATATACACATATATATACATATACATAAAACACTCACACAGACAAAAAAGTAGCAATATATATGTCAATCAAAATTCATTATAAAATATATACCATCCACAGATCTAAAAATATTCATTTTACTGAACATGGATTTATGTATAATGCTTTTCAACTAGCAAGCTCACCCATAGTTTGAATATTCAGTTCCAACAGGGTTTAGTAGGAGTGATCTCTTCTAACAATTTGTATCTGCCAAGTCAGCCACCTCACAAGAATGTACGTGTGGTACCAGATAGGAATCTATATGTGCATATAAGAATACAGAGAAAGGGAGACAGGAATTCACATATTTGTTAACCTTAAAAATACTAGGACAACTATTTCAACAAACGATTGACTAGATTTATAACTCCAACTCTGTATCATGCAAAAGGCAAGTCCATCTATACACCATGCCTACTCTGAACTGCTTGTATTTCTATTCTTTATGGGTTATTTTTCTCCATCATATTAGGATTAGTAGTCAGAGTCTGGTAGGGTATGGGTTAGAGTCAGGTATTCAGTATTTTGAATTGAAAATAGGACACTGAATCCAATGTGTATGCAAATATATGCTACGGAAAAATCTTCCCACTCTCCTCCAGAACAATGCCTTGACATTACCTTCGCCCCAAGTAAGACACAATTAGAGGAGAAGAGTTAGAAAATCTGTGAATACATATCTAGAATGGAAAATGCTCCAGATTTCACATCTTTGGAGGTGGTAGAGGAGTTTCCAAAAGTAAGAGACAGGGTAAACACTCCACAAACATGGAGCTCTGCTGGCCAAAAGACTTTTTGAGAATCTGCCTCTGAGGTTGGGCACTTGAAATATATGTTGTTGTCAGGAGCTTTAGCTTTATTTGTAGTGAAACCATCAAAGCTGGATCTGCATCTATGTGACCTGGAGGAAATGGTTACTTATTTTAAAATAAAAATGAGGCAGCAGTGATGAATTCTCTTTTTGTAGGTAAACTTTGGCCACTGAGGGCTAAGGGTCTTCCCGTGTGGACTGTGAAACCAATGGTCATCCTCCAATTTTCGTGGTGTTTCTTGCTGCTGCACTGGGAGTTTGGTATTTGCTTCATGAAATACAACGAGTTCAAATGGGACACAGTGCTGAAGGGAGTTCTGTCAGGTGTGGTTGGCAGGGTCTCCAGGAGAATGCACCAACCAGGGTTCTATCTCAAGTAGCTTGCCCCCTTGACAATAGCAACATGATACTGAACATTGCCCTGAAACCTCTCCATATAAAAATATGCCTTTACATATATGGGTGTGATGGTTGCACCATGTCAGTCACAGCCATTTGGAAGCCAATGGAAGATCCACATGGCCCCACCACAGATGTTTTATCACACATTTGCATAACACAGCTCTAGGCCCACTACTTACCAGGCCCCAACTTACTGGCATCTCTGTTCTACACCATTTTCATGAAACCCAGTCAATCAAGGCCCTGTCTGGTATACTCATGATCATCAACAGGACATCAAAGGTCCTCCAGTGCCAGCTGGTCATCGGAATTTCTAAAATTTCATGGTAATTATCTAGCATTTTTTCACAGATGCATTTGGAGGCAATGTTGGTTTCAATTCATTCAGGAACCATTAAATGGTGAGGAAGCTAATTTCAGGGAAATCTCTGGAGCACTCTCACAGGCAAGTCTACCCAAAGAGTGGCCAAAAAGTCACATGAAGCCAGGCCCATTGAGGTCTACAAAGCGAGGTCCAAGTGTGTTTTGAATCTCAATTATGCCTGCCAAGTCTTTCAGAATAAAATCATGTAATATCCTGGCTGTGATTCCCAGTGTTCTGTGGAAAGCCACTCTGGGCCTTGATCCCAGGTTCCCAATGGCAACTCTCATTCCTGGCCTCCTAAAATCCCCACACAATTCATGTCAATACTTCTCTGAGGTCAGTTCCAGAACTCAGTCTCTAAGGGGAATCACAGCAGAATTCATGCCCAGGTGGACCCAGTCATCTCTTCCAACTGCCACACAAATGACCACAATTATAACCAAAACACTCCTACATGGCCCTCATCTTCTACCATAAAGATACTCATCATAACATCTGGATGGAGGTTTTCATGAGAGGCACATCCGAAGACAGTGTCCAAAATAAGCTCCCTTGCCCCTCATTTGCCGAATGTCAGGGTGGCTTGGACACCCTTCCTGTGAACCAGGAGTGATCAAATAGGCCTGCCCTTAATACTGCTTCGCTTCTCCAATTTGAGGCTCTCTGACTGTGGGGTCTAGATTCTTTTTGTGAATTGGAGTCATAAGAAAAGCCAAGCCCCTCTGCAGAGATTTGAAGAACTCATTTCACCCAAAGAATCCCTATTCTGACATGATGGATTTCAGAAACCTAACAAAGGAAGGCAATATAATTCATGCACATTGATTGAACGTTTTTCCATTTTGGTTTAGATGCACATATGGGATCTTTCTTTACATCCATCAGGTGCTGAGAATCTAAGTCACAGCCTAAAACAGGGCAAAGGGCCTGAATCAGACACATCCTTTTCCAATGAAATTAAGCAAAGAGCCAGAGGTGATGCACATTCATTTTCATTTGAAAACTGTTTTCTTCAGGCTTAACAAAGGGGTTGCATGAGACAAAGACCTTCCTGATATTCAGGGCAACAGAACAATAGGTAAGCAAAAGTCCCAAAGCAGGGTATCTCCACTGAGACTTTCCTGGTCACACTGATATCTGAGTTTTCTGAGATGCTGGCCATTCCATTCACGTATCCAGTACATGGCCATGTCAAAGACCTTGGATTTGGTACATATCTTGGACACATAACCATGAGCCTATTCTAGAGAGTGGCCAGAATTCAGGAAGAAAACAGGGACTTAGGAAGGTATTAGGTGTTGCCCGTGCATAAGGCAAGCCACACTCCATTCATAAATTGGGCAGGATGAATGCTGGGAAGCTTTATACTAGACATGACACATCCATTGCTGCATTCTCTTTTCTCATGTCTACTACCACAGGCACAGTGGGATACACAGACATGGAAACACTCACCTCGTCAAACGACTTACCAGAAACAGTTCACTCCAAAACAAACAAACCGCCATTCCTACCTATTTTCAGAACATGAGACAAACCACAAACCCACACCGACTCCCAAAAAGGCACCTCCTTCCCCAAGTAGCTGTGTGACTAACCAGAGTGTCCTCTGACTGGTGGCCATACTCTGTTCTTCTGAAATGGCCTGTCCTCTCTCAGATCTGTTTTCCTTGGCGAACTCTGTAAAGTTGTAAGGAAAAAATGGAGAGCTACTACCTGCTTTCTCAGGAAAGTTCCCTCTTCAGAGCTCTCCAGGCATTTGATAATCCTCACTTCAGTAGGAACCAAGAATGACTGACTTTATCCTTGCTAAATCCAAACAAGTGAGCCCACTGGGACTGGGACTGAAACTGCCTCTGGGTGCCTGGCTCCTTGGATACAAAGTTCAGAGAGTTCCATCACCAAGGAAATGAGGTATGTCACATTCTTTGGAACTGAATGAGGTCACTGCCTTGGCAAAGGTATATCTTATGATGTGCAAAAACTGAAGAAATAATAATGTACCAGTGTCGAATACAAATGAATGACAAATTACATATCATGTCCCATAGGATTCTACTTGCATTGATGTTAGACTGCGTCAGTTACTGTAGAATAATTAGGATTTGTATGCACCATTCACTGAAGTTAGTTTTCAGTACTAGGAAACAAATATGTATTTCAGGTGGATGAATATTTCTGATTATAATCTTGTGAAAAGTGGATTATAAATCCACATACATGAACATGAATGAATTTAGAGAGTGTATATTAGACACATATATTTCATATTTTGAAAAATTTGGAGAATATATCTATATCTATATCTACATCTATACACACACACACACACACACAAACACACACACACAACACTCACAGACATTAAAAAGTACCAATATAAATGCCAATCGAAATTCATCAGTAAATATATATCATCCACAAATGCAAAAATATTTATTTTACTGAACATGAGTTAATGTATAATGTTGTTCTACTAGGACGCTCTCCTATAGGTTGAATTTTCATTTCCAACAGCATTAAGGAGGAGTGAACACTTCTCACAATTTGTATCTGCCAAGACAGCCACCTCACAAAAATGTACGTGTGATACCTGGTAGGATTCTATATATGCATATAAATATACATGTGTGAATAGGCTACAGAAAAGGGAAACAAGAATTCACATATTTGTTAAGTTTAAAAACACATGGAGAATATTTCAATTAAAATTTGACTAGATTTATAACTCCTACCTTATATAATGCATATGTCAAGTCCAACTATACAACATGTCTCCTCTGAAGTGCTTGTATTTCCATTGTGTTGGGTTAATTTTCTCCATTATATTAGGATGAATAGTCTGAGACTACTAGGTATGGGTTAGTGTCAGGGATACAGTATTTCGAATGGAAAATTGGAAAATGAATCCAATGTGTATGTAAATATATGCTGCACAAATATCCTCCCGCTCTCATCCAGAACAATGCCTTGACATTACCTTCACCCCAAGTAAGACACAATTAGAGGAGAAGAGTTACAAAATCAGTGAATACATATCTGGAATGGAAAATGCTCAGGAGTTCACAACCTTGGAGGTGGTAGAGGAGTTTCCAAAACTAAGGGACAGGGTAAACCCTCCACAAACATGGAGCTCTGCTGGCCTAAAAACTTTTTGAGAAACTGCCTCTGAGCTTCCACACTTGAAATATATGTTGTTTTCAGGAGATTTGGATTCCTCTGTAGTGAGACCATCAAAGCTGGGTCTGCATCTATGTGACCTGGAGGACATGGTTTCTTATTTTCCAATGAACAAGATGAAGCAGTGCTGAATCCTCTCTTTGTAGGTAAACTGAGGCCACTGGGGACTAAGTGTCTCCCCGTGTGGACTGTGATGCCATTTGGTCCTCCTCCAATTTGTGGTGTTTTTGCTGCTGCACTGTGAGTTTGGTATTTGTTTCATGAAATACTAGGAGCTAAACTGGGACACAGTGCTGGAGGAGGTTCTGTCACGTGTGGTGGGTCAGGGTCTGCAAGAGAATGCACCAACTAGGCTCCTATCTCTCACAGCTTGCCCCATTGCCCCCTTGTCCATATCAACCTGATTCTTAATTTTCCTCTGAAAACTCTCCATATAAAAAGATGCCTTTACATATAAGGGTCTGCTAGCTGCACCTTGTAAGTTACAAGCCATTTGGAATTCAATGGTAGATCCACATGGCCCTACCACGGATGTTTTATCAAACACCTCCCCACCACTGCTCTAGACCCACTACTCAGCAGGCTCCAACTTACTGGCATCTCTGTTCTACACCATTTTCATGAAACTCAGTAAATCAAGGCACTGTCTGGTATACTCATGATCAGCAACAGGACATCCAATATTTCTCCAGTGCCACCTGGTCATAGGAATTTCAAAAATTTCATGGTATTTATCTAGCCATTTTTCAAGCATGAAGTTGGAGGCACTGTGGGTTTCAGTTCATTCAGCAAACATTAAATGGTGAGGAAGCTCATTTCAATGAAATCTCTGGAGCACTCTCACAGGCACGGCTTCCCAAAGAGTGGACAAAAGGTCACATTAGGCCAGGCCCATTGAGGTCTACAATGTGAGGTCCATGTGTGTTTTGACTCTCAACTATGGCTGCCATTTCTTTAAGAATAAAATCATGTGATATCCTTGCTGAGATTCCCAGGCCTCTGTGGAAATCCACCCGGGGCCTAGGTCTCAGTTTCGAAGAGTGACTTTCATGCGTGGCCTCTTAAAATCCCAACAAAATTCATGGCAATGCTTCTCTGAGTTCAGTTCCAAAACCCAGTCTCTAAGGGGAATCACACCAGAGTTCAAGCCCACGTGGACCCAGTCATTTTTTCCAATGCAACACAAATGACCAAAATTAAAACCAAAACACTCCCACATGGCCTTCATCTTATTCCATATAGTCAATCATCTTAACCTCTGGCTGGAGGTTTCCATGAGGGGCGCAGCCCAATACACTGTCCAAAATCAGCTCGTTTGCCCCTCATTTGCCTAAAGTCAGGGTAGCCTGGACACCGTTTCTGTGAACCAGGAGTGAACAAATAAGCCTGCCGTTAATACTTCTTTGTTTCTCCAATTTGGGCCTACTGATTTTAGGTATCGATTCTTTAGGTGATTTAGAGTCATGCAAAACACAAGCACCTCTGCAGGGCTTTGAAGAACTCATTTGACCGAAAGAATCCCTATTGTCATTTGATGGAGTGCAGGAACCTAACAGAGGAAGGCAAGAGACTTCATCCACAATGAATGATATTTTTTGCCATTTTGGTTTTGGAAGCTCACATGGGATCATTCTTAAGATCCATCAGGTGCTGAGAATCTAAGTCACAGCCACACACAGGTCCAAGAGGCTGATAAAGAGCCACAGGTGAGGTGCATTCATTTCCATTTGTAAACTGTTTTCTTCAGGCTTCACAAAATGTGGCCTGAGGCAAAGACCTTCCTGACATTCAGTGCAACACAACAATAAGTAAGCAAAAGGCCCAAAGCAGGGTTTCTGCACTGAGACTTTCCTGGTCACACTGATATCTGAGTTTTCTGAGATGCTCGCCATTCTCTTCAGCTATCCAGTACATGGCCATGTCACAGAGCTTGGAGGTGTTAAATATTTTGGACACAAATCCATGAGCCTATTCTTGAGAGTGGCCAGAATTCAGGAAGAAAACAACAACTTAGAAAGATAGCAGGTGTTGCACATTGATAAGACAAGCTGCAGTCCATTCATATATTGGGCAGGATAAATTATGGGAAGATTTGTACTAGACAGGACACATCCATTAATGCATTCTCTTTTCTAATGTCTACAACAACGGACACAGTGGGATACACAGAAAGAGAAACACTCGCCATGTCAAATGACTTACTAGAAACTGTCCACTCCAAACCAAACAAACCGCCTTTCCAATCTATTCTCAGAACATGAGACAAAACAACAAACCCACACCCACTCCCACAAAGGCACCTCCTTCCCCCAAGTAGGTCTGTGACTATCCGGAGTGTCCTCTGACTGGTGGGCCATACTATGTTCCCCCGAAATGGCCTGTCTTCTCTCAGATCTTGTTTCCATGACCAACTCTGTGAAGATGTCAGGAAAAAGTGGTTAGCCACTACCAGTTTTCTCAGGAAACGTCCTTCTTCAGAGCTCTCCTGGCATTTGGCCATCCTCACATCATTAGGTACCAAGAAAACTGACTCTGTCCTTGGTAAATCCAAACAAGTGAGCCCACTGGGACTGGGTCTGGGACTGCCTCTGGGTGCCTGGCTTCTTGGATACCAAGTTCAGAGAGTTCCATCACCAAGGAAATGAGGTATGTCACATTCTTTGGAACTGAATGAGGTCACTGCCTTGGCAACCACTGTGTCCTAACAGTTGCTTCCAAGGGTAACATAAGATGGAGGTTGCCCCTACTTCCTGTGACACTTTCATAAGGTAGAATGTATATCACCATTGGCACCTGGGAACAGCTCTCCACTCAGCCCTGGTTTGGTCCATCTTCTGTACAATAAGAAGAGAGAGAGGCAGATTCAGACACATCCCTTCATCCTGACCAGGTTGTTTGCCATGGAAGATGACTTTTGCTCTCTCAGGTGCTTCATACCTACCTACAACTTCTCCAGGTACCATTTGTGCATGGACATTTGAGGTTCTCATCAGGTGGAAGGTCCCCAACTTTCCTGTATTGTAAGAACCACTCTGTCTCTGCTCTTCTGTAAAATGATTGAGGGAACAGTGTATACTTGGGGTTAAAAACAGGTTTGATTTGGATTACGAGTGATTCTGTGTGATGAATAATGGTATTGGGAACCTGCAATATTTACAAGAATATAGAGGTGAAATATAAGTAGGAAAACAGAAATCTAGGTATGATTTGAAGCCCAGAAGGGTTTTGCCCTTGATTGGGATACTTAGCTTTGAATGATGTTCTGCAAAGATGCCTCAGATAATTCGATATACAATGGCATAGGACCTTGTACATTGGATGATTGAATTTAGAAGAGAACATCCAGTCAAAAAGGGATATTCAGTAGGATTAGGAAGATAGTCGGTAGGTTTAGGAAGAAGAGTGAGTATAGGATTTGGACCAAAAGTTCTTTAGCAATAGACTTTCGGTTGTTGAGTGAATGTAAATGTCAGCACATATGAAGAGTCAGTCACTATGTTGAACTGGCGAAAATATGTAGAAAAGCAGATATCAATAGAAACATTACGAAATCAGGCAAAGTATAAAGTGAGTGATAGAATTAGACATTTTCAACAGGGTTGAGTTTGAATATATAAATTAGGAAAAAAACAAATATGTAGTCACCAATAGGATTGACAATTGACAGCATTAGGCAACCTGGACATGGATGTTTTTAGAAATCCATGTTCACTTTCCATTTAGGCTTTGGTACAATCATAAGTGTGACCTTTCCATTTTTTGTCCAGAATATTACGGTGATAATGAGGTGACATGAGTATTTCTTTCACCATTTCTGGGAGCAATATATTGAAGTTGTAAAATGAGAATCGGGGGTACAAAGAGGTGTACCCTGTTTCTAGGAACATAGAGAAAAAGCATGAATAGACCATACTGTGAATAAATAATATAACTTTTTTGAACTTTAAATAATGAATTGAACTGATATCTGAAAAATTAAAGGAAATCGTATATTGATATACAATCATTCATTCCAACCAGGTATATATGTAATGGAAATATTAGTGTTTTGGTTTATCATGAAGAGTGTGTGAGTTTTGCTTCAAAATGATTATGGAAATTCAAAATAATGTGTTTGGAAAGAAGTCTCATGAAAGGACCAGTCAAGAAACCCTGACAATACATGTGTTCGGAAGCAAGAAGTGGTGAAAGTTGAAACAAATGCTTATTAATTTGTGAACTTGTGGATGAAATGTATATCCTGTGATGTGCAAAAACTGAAGAAACAATAATGTACCAGTGTCGAATACAAATGAATGACAAATTACATATCATGTCCCATAGGAGTCTACTTGCATTGATGTTAGACTGGGCAAGTTACTGTAGAATAATTAGGATTTGTATGCACCATTCACTGAAGTTAGTTTTCAGTACTAGGAAACAAATATGTATTTCAGGTGGATAAATATTTCTGATTATAATATTGTGAAAAGTGGATTATAAATCCACATACATGAACATGAATGAATTTAGAGAGTGTATATTAGACACATATATTTCATATTTTGAAAAATTTGGAGAGTATATCTATATCTATATCTGTATATACACACACACACACACAACACTCACAGACATTAAAAAGTACCAACATAAATGCCAATCGAAATTCATCAGTAAATATGTATCATCCACAAATGCAAAAATATTTATTTAACTGAACATGAGTTAATGTATAATGTTGTTCTACTAGGACGCTCTCCTATAGGTTGAATTTTCATTTCCAACAGCATTTAGGAGGAGTGAACTCTTCTCACAATTTGTATCTGCCAAGACAGCCACCTCACAAAAATGTACGTGTGATACCTGGTAGGATTCTATATATGCATATAAATATACATGTGTGAATAGGCTACAGAAAAGGGAAACAAGAATTCACATATTTGTTAAGTTTAAAAACACATGGAGAATATTTCAATTAAAATTTGACTAGATTTATAACTCCTACCTTATATAATGCAAATGTGAAGTCCAACTATACAACATGTCTCCTCTGAAGTGCTTGTATTTCCATTGTGTTGGGTTAATTTTCTCCATTATATTAAGATGAATAGTCTGAGACTACTAGGTATGGGTTAGTGTCAGGGATTCAGTATTTCGAATGGAAAATTGGAAAATGAATCCAATGTGTATGTAAATATATGCTGAACAAATATCCTCCAGCTCTCATCCAGAACAATGCCTTGACATTACCTTTACCCCAAGTAAGACACAATTAGAGGAGAAGAGTTACAAAATCAGTGAATACATATCGGGAATGGAAAATGCTCAGGAGTTCACAACCTTGGAGGTGGTAGAGGAGTTTCCAAAACTAAGGGACAGGGTAAACACTCCACAAACATGGAGGTCTGCTGGCCTAAAAACTTTTTGAGAAACTGCCTCTGAGCTTCCACACTTGAAATATATGTTGTTTTCAGGAGATTTGGATTCCTCTGTAGTGAGACAATCAAAGCTGGGTCTGCATCTATGTGACCTGGAGGACATGGTTTCTTATTTTCCAATGAACAAGATGAAGCAGTGCTGAATCCTCTCTTTGTAGGTAAACTGAGGCCACTGGGGACTAAGTGTCTCCCCGTGTGGACTGTGAAGCCATTTGGTCCTCTTCCACTTTTTGTGGTGTTTTTGCTGCTGCTCTGTGAGTTTGGTATTTGTTTCACGAAATACTAGGAGCTAAACTGGGACACAGTGCTGGAGGGAGTTCTGTCACGTGTGGTGGGTCAGGGTCTGCAAGAGAATGCACCAACTAGGCTCCTATCTCTCACAGCTTGCCCCATTGCCCCCTTGTCCATATCAACCTGATTCTTAATTTTCCTCTGAAAACTCTCCATATAACAAGATGCCTTTACATATAAGGGTCTGTTGGCTGCACCATGTCAGTTACAAGCCATTTGGAATCCAATGGTAGATCCACATGGCCCTACCACGGATGTTTTATCAAACACCTCCCCACCACTGCTCTAGACCCACTACTCAGCAGGCTCCAAATTTCTGGCATCTCTGTTCTACACCATTTTCATGAAACTCAGTAAATCAAGGCACTGTCTGGTATACTCATGATCAGCAACAGGACATCCAATGTTTCTCCTGTGCCACCTGGTCATAGGAATTTCAAAAATTTCATGGTATTTATCTAGCCATTTTTCAACCATGAAGTTGGAGGCACTGTGGGTTTCAGTTCATTCAGCAAACATTAAATGGTGAGGAAGCTCATTTCAATGAAATCTCTGGAGAACTCTCACAGGCACGGCTTCCCAAAGAGTGGACAAAAGGTCACATTAGGCCAGGCCCATTGAGGTCTACAATGTGAGGTCCATGTGTGTTTTGACTCTCAACTATGGCTGCCATTTCTTTAAGAATAAAATCATGTGATATCCTTGCTGAGATTCCCAGGCCTCTGTGGAAATCCACCCGGGGCCTAGGTCTCAGTTTCCAAGAGCGACTTTCATGCGTGGCCTCTTAAAATCCCAACAAAATTCATGGCAATGCTTCTCTGAGTTCAGATCCAAAACCCAGTCTCTAAGGGGAATCACACCAGAGTTCAAGCTCACGTGGACCCAGTCATTTTTTCCAATGCAACACAAATGACCAAAATTAAAACCAAAACACTCCCACATGGCCTTCATCTTATTCCATATAGTCAATCATCTTAACCTCTGGCTGGAGGTTTCCATGAGGGGCGCAGCCCAAGACAGTGTCCAAAATCAGCTCGTTTGCCCCTCATTTGCCTAAAGTCAGGGTAGCCTGGACACCGTTTCTCTGAAACAGGAGCGAACAAATAAGCCGGCCGTTAATACTTCTTTGTTTCTCCAATTTGAGGCCTACTGATTTTAGGTATCGATTCTTTAGGTGATTTAGAGTCATACGAAAACACAAGCACCTCTGCAGGGCTTTGAAGAACTCAGTTGACCCAAAGAATCCCTATTGTCATTTGATGGAGTGCAGGAACCTAACAGAGGAAGGCAAGAGACTTCATCCACAATGAATGATATTTTTTGCCATTTTGGTTTTGGAAGCTCACATGGGATCATTCTTAATATCCATCAGGTGCTGAGAATCTAAGTCACAGCCACACACAGGTCCAAGAGGCTGATAAAGAGCCACAGGTGAGGCCCATTCATTTCCATTTGAAAACTGTTTTCTTCAGGCTTCACAAAGGGGTGGCCTGAGGCAAAGACCTTCCTGACATTCAGTGCAACACAACAATAAGTAAGCAAAAGGCCCAAAGCAGGGTTTCTGCACTGAGACTTTCCTGGTCACACTGATATCTGAGTTTTTTGAGATGCTCGCCATTCTCTTCAGCTATCCAGTACATGGCCATGTCACAGAGCTTGGAGGTGGTACATATTTTGGACACAAATCCATGAGCCTATTCTGGAGAGTGGCCAGAATTCAGGAAGCAAACAACAACTTAGAAAGATAGCAGGTGTTGCACATTTTTAAGACAAGCTGCAGTCCATTCATATATTGGGCAGGATGAATTATGGGAAGATTTATACTAGACAGGACACATCCATTAATGCATTCTCTTTTCTAATGTCTACAACAACGGACACAGTGGGATACACAGAAAGAGAAACACTCGCCATGTCAAATGACTTACTAGAAACTGTCCACTCCAAAACAAACAAACCGCCTTTTCTATCTATTCTCAGAACATGAGACAAAACAACAAACCCACACCCACTCCCACAAAGGCACCTCCTTCCCCCAAGTACGTCTGTGACTATCCGGAGTGTCTTCTGACTGGTGGGCCATACTATGTTCCCCCGAAATGGCCTGTCTTCTCTCAGATCTTGATTCCTTGACCAACTCTGTGAAGACGTCAGGAAAAAGTGGTTAGCCACTACCTGTTTTCTCAGGAAAGGTCCATCTTCAGAGCTCTCCTGGCATTTGGCCATCCTCACATCATTAGGTACCAAGAAAACTGACTCTGTCCTTGGTAAATCCAAACAAGTGAGCCCACTGGGACTGGGACTGGGACTGCCTCTGGGTGTCTGGCTTCTTGGATACCAAGTTCAGAGAGTTCCATCACCAAGGAAATGAGGTATTTCACATTCTTTGGAACTGAATGAGGTCACTGCCTTGGCAACCACTTTGTCCTAACAGTTGCTTCCAAGGGTAACATAAGATGGAGGTTTCCAGAACTTCCTGTGACACTTTCATAAGGTAGAATGTATATCACCATTGGCACCCGGGAACAGCTCTCCACTCAGCCCTGGTTTGGTCCATCTTCTGTACAATATGAAGAGAGAGAGGCAGATTCAGACACATCCCTTCATCCTGACCAGGTTGTTTGCCATGGAAGATGACTTTTGCTCTCTCAGGTGCTTCATACCTGCCTACAATTTCTCCAGGTACCATTTGTGCATGGACATTTGAGGTTCTCATCAGGTTGAAGGTCCCCAACTTTCCTGTATTGTAAGAACCACTCTGTCTCTGCTCTTCTGTAAAATGATTGAGGGAACAGTGTATACTTGGGGTTAAAAACAGGTTTGATTTGGATTACGAGTGATTCTGTGTGATGAATAATGGTATTGGGAACCTGCAATATTTACAAGAATATAGAGGTGAAATATAAGTTGAAAACAGAAATCTAGGTATGATTTGAAGCCCAGAAGGGTTTTGCCCTTGATTGGGATACTTAGCTTTGAATGATGTTCTGCAAATATGCCTCAGATAATTCCATATACAATGGCATAGGACCTTGTACATTGGATGATTGAATTTAGAAGAGAACATCCAGTCACAAAGGGATATTCAGTAGGATTAGGAAGATAGTCGGTAGGTTTAGGAAGAAGAGTGAGTATAGGATTTGGACCAAAAGTTCTTTAGCAATAGACTTTCGGTTGTTGAGTGAATGTAAATGTCAGCACATATGAAGAGTCAGTCACTATGTTGAACTGGGGAAAATATGTAGAAAAGCAGATATCAATAGAAACATTACGAAATCAGGCAAAGTATAAAGTGAGTGATAGAATTAGACATTTTCAACAGGGTTGAGTTTGAATATATAAATTAAGAAAAAAACAAATATGTAGTCACCAGTAGGATTGACAATTGACAGCATTAGGCAACCTGGACATGGATGTTTTTAGAAATCCATGTTCACTTTCCATTTAGGCTTTGGTACAATCATAAGTGTGACCTTTCCATTTTTGTCCAGAATATTACTGTGATAATGAGGTGACATGAGTATTTCTTTCACCATTTCTGGGAGCAATATATTGAAGATGTAAAATGAGAATCGGGGGTACAAAGAGGTGTACCCTGTTTCTAGGAACATAGAGAAAAAGCATGAATAGACCATACTGTGAATAAATAATATAACTTTTTTGAACTTTAAATAATGAATTGAACTGATATCTGAAAAATTAAAGGAAATCGTATATTGATATACAATCATTCATTCCAACCAGGTATATATGTAATGGAAATATTTGTGTTTAGGTTTATCATAAAGAGTGAGTGAGTTTTGCTTCAAAATGATTATGGAAATTCAAAATAATGTGTTTTGAAAGAAGTCTCATGAAAAGACCAGTCAAGAATACCCTGACAATACATGTGTTCTGAAGCAAGAAGTGGTTAAAGTTGAAACAAATGCTTATTAATTTGTGAACTTGTGGATGAAATGTATATCCTGTGATGTGCAAAAACTGAAGAAACAATAATGTACCAGTGTCGAATACAAATGAATGACAAATTACATATCATGTCCCGTAGGAGTCTACTTGCATTGATGTTAGACTGGGTCAGTTACTGTAGAATAATTAGGATTTGTATGCACCATTCACTGAAGTTAGTTTTCAGTACTAGGAAACAAATATGTATTTCAGGTGGATGAATATTTCTGATTATAATCTTGTGAAAAGTGGATTATAAATCCACATACATGAACATGAATGAATTTAGAGAGTGTATATTAGACACATATATTTCATATTTTGAAAAATTTGCAGAGTATATCTATATCTATATCTGTATATACACACACACACACACACACAACACTCACAGACATTAAAAAGTACCAATATAAATGCCAATCGAAATTCATCAGTAAATATGTATCATCCACAAATGCAAAAATATTTATTTTACTGAACATGAGTTAATGTATAATGTTGTTCTACTAGGACGCTCTCCTATAGGTTGAATTTTCATTTCCAACAGCATTTAGGAGGAGTGAACTCTTCTCACAATTTGTATCTGCCAAGACAGCCACCTCACAAAAATGTACGTGTGATACCTGGTAGGATTCTATATATGCATATAAATATACATGTGTGAATAGGCTACAGAAAAGGGAAATAAGAATTCACATATTTGTTAAACTTAAAAACACATGGAGAATATTTCAAATAAATTTGACTAGATTTATAACTCCTACCTTATATAATGCAAATGTCAAGTCCAACTATACAACATGTCTCCTCTGAAGTACTTGTATTTCTAATGTGTTGGGCTAATTTTCTCCATTATATTAGGATGAATAGTCTGAGTCTACTAGGTATGGGTTAGTGTCAGGGATTCAGTACTTCGAATGGAAATTTGGAAAATGAATCCAATGTGTATGTAAAAATATGCTGAACAAATATCCTCCCGCTCTCATCCAGAACAATGCCTTGACATTACCTTCACCCCAAGTAAGACACAATTAGAGGAGAAGAGTTACAAAATCAGTGAATACATATCTGGAATGGAAAATGCTCAGGAGTTCACAACCTTGGAGGTGGTAGAGGAGTTTCCAAAACTAAGGGACAGGGTAAACACTCCACAAACATGGAGCTCTGCTGGCCTAAAAACTTTTTGAGAAACTGCCTCTGAGCTTCCACACTTGAAATATATGTTGTTTTCAGGAGATTTGGCTTTCTCTGCAGTGAGACCATCAAAGCTGTGTCTGCATCTATGTGACCTGGAGGACATGGTTCTTATTTTCCAATGAACAAGATGAAGCAGTGCTGAATCCTCTCTTTGTAGGTAAACTGAGGCCACTGGGGACTAAGTGTCTCCCCGTGTGGACTGTGAAGCCATTTGGTCCTCTTCCACTTTTTGTGGTGTTTTTGCTGCTGCACTGTGAGTTTGGTATTTGTTTCACGAAACACTAGGAGCTAAACTGGGACACAGTGCTGGAGGGAGTTCTGTCACGTGTGGTGGGTCAGGGTCTGCAAGAGAATGCACCAACTAGGCTCCTATCTCTCACAGCTTGCCCCATTGCCCCCTTGTCCATATCAATCTGATTCTTAATTTTCCTCTGAAAACTCTCCATGTAACAAGATGCCTTTACATATAAGGGTCTGTTGGCTGCACCATGTCAGTTACAAGCCATTTGGAATCCAATGGTAGATCCACATGGCCCTACCACGGATTTTTTAGCAAACACCTCCCCACCACTGCTCTAGACCCACTACTCAGCAGGCTCCAAATTTCTGGCATCTCTGTTCTACACCATTTTCATGAAACTCAGTAAATCAAGGCACTGTCTGGTATACTCATGATCAGCAACAGGACATCCAATGTTTCTCCTGTGCCACCTGGTCATAGGAATTTCAAAAATTTCATGGTATTTATCTAGCCATTTTTCAACCATGAAGTTGGAGGCACTGTGGGTTTCAGTTCATTCAGCAAACATTAAATGGTGAGGAAGCTCATTTCAATGAAATCTCTGGAGAACTCTCACAGGCACGGCTTCCCAAAGAGTGGACAAAAGGTCACATTAGGCCAGGCCCATTGAGGTCTACAATGTGAGGTCCATGTGTGTTTTGACTCTCAACTATGGCTGCCATTTCTTTAAGAATAAAATCATGTGATATCCTTGCTGAGATTCCCAGGCCTCTGTGGAAATCCACCCGGGGCCTAGGTCTCAGTTTCCAAGAGCGACTTTCATGCGTGGCCTCTTAAAATCCCAACAAAATTCATGGCAATGCTTCTCTGAGTTCAGTTAAAAAACCCAGTCTCTAAGGGGAATCACACCAGAGTTCAAGCTCACGTGGACCCAGTCATTTTTTCCAATGCAACACAAATGACCAAAATTAAAACCAAAACACTCCCACATGGCCTTCATCTTATTCCATATAGTCAATCATCTTAACCTCTCGCTGGAGATTTCCATGAGGGGTGCAGCCCAAGACAGTTTCCAAAATCAGCTCGTTTGCCCCTCATTTGCCTAAAGTCAGGGTAGCCTGGACACCGTTTCTCTGAAACAGGAGCGAACAAATAAGCCTGCCGTTAATACTTCTTTGTTTCTCCAATTTGAGGCCTACTGATTTTAGGTATCGATTCTTTAGGTGATTTAGAGTCATGCGAAAACACAAGCACCTCTGCAGGGCTTTGAAGAACTCATTTGACCCAAAGAATCCCTATTGTCATTTGATGGAGTGCAGGAACCTAACAGAGGAAGGCAAGAGACTTCATCCACAATGAATGATATTTTTTGCCATTTTGGTTTTGGAAGCTCACGTGGGATCATTCTTAAGATCCATCAGGTGCTGAGAATCTAAGTCACAGCCACACACAGGTCCAAGAGGCTGATAAAGAGCCACAGGTGAGGCCCATTCATTTCCATTTGAAAACTGTTTTCTTCAGTCTTCACAAAGGGGTGGCCTGAGCCAAAGACCTTTTGACATTCAGTGCAACACAACAATAAGTAAGCAAAAGGCCCAAAGCAGGGTTTCTGCACTGAGACTTTCCTGGTCACACTGATATCTGAGTTTTTTGAGATGCTCGCCATTCTCTTCAGCTATCCAGTACATGGCCATGTCACAGAGCTTGGAGGTGGTACATATTTTGGACACAAATCCATGAGCCTATTCTGGAGAGTGGCCAGAATTCAGGAAGAAAACAACAACTGAGAAAGATAGCAGGTGTTGCACATTGATAAGACAAGCTGCAGTCCATTCATATATTGGGCAGGATGAATTATGGGAAGATTTATACTAGACAGGACACATCCATTAATGCATTCTCTTTTCTAATGTCTACAACAACAGACACAGTGGGATACACAGAAAGAGAAACACTCGCCATGTCAAATGACTTACTAGAAACTGTCCACTCCAAACCAAACAAACCGCCTTTTCTATCTATTCTCAGAACATGAGACAAAACAACAAACCCACACCCACTCCCACAAAGGCACCTCCTTCCCCCAAGTACGTCTGTGACTATCCGGAGTGTCCTCTGACTGGTGGGCCATACTATGTTCCCCCAAAATGGCCTGTCTTCTCTCAGATCTTGATTCCTTGACCAACTCTGTGAAGATGTCAGGAAAAAGTGGTTAGCCACTACCTGTTTTCTCAGGAAAGGTCCATCTTCAGAGCTCTCCTGGCATTTGGCCATCCTCACATCATTAGGTACCAAGAAAACTGACTCTGTCCTTGGTAAATCCAAACAAGTGAGCCCACTGGGACTGGGACTGGGACTGCCTCTGGGTGTCTGGCTTCTTGGATACCAAGTTCAGAGAGTTCCATCACCAAGGAAATGAGGTATTTCACATTCTTTGGAACTGAATGAGGTCACTGCCTTGGCAACCACTTTGTCCTAACAGTTGCTTCCAAGGGTAACATAAGATGGAGGTTGCCAGAACTTCCTGTGACACTTTCATAAGGTAGAAGGTATATCACCATTGGCACCCGGGAACAGCTCTCCACTCAGCCCTGGTTTGGTCCATCTTCTGTACAATAAGAAGAGAGAGAGGCAGATTCAGACACATCCCTTCATCCTGACCAGGTTGTTTGCCATGGAAGATGACTTTTGCTCTCTCAGGTGCTTCATACCTGCCTACAACTTCTCCAGGTTCCATTTGTGCATGGACATTTGAGGTTCTCATCAGGTTGAAGGTCCCCAACTTTCCTGTATTGTAAGAACCACTCTGTCTCTGCTCTTCTGCAAAATGATTGAGGGAACAGTGTATACTTGGGGTTAAAAACAGGTTTGATTTGGATTACGAGTGATTCTGTGTGATGAATAATGGTATTGGGAACCTGCAATATTTACAAGAATATAGAGGTGAAATATAAGTAGGAAAACAGAAATCTAGGTATGATTTGAAGCCCAGAAGGGTTTTGCCCTTGATTGGGATACTTAGCTTTGAATGATGTTCTGCAAAGATGCCTCAGATAATTCCATATACAATGGCATAAGATCTTGTACATTGGATGATTGAATTTAGAAGAGAACATCCAGTCAAAAAGGGATATTCAGTAGGATTAGGAAGATAGTCGGTAGGTTTAGGAAGAAGAGTGAGAATAGGATTTGGACCAAAAGTTCTTTAGCAATAGACTTTCGGTTGTTGAGTGAATGTAAATGTCAGCACATATGAAGAGTCAGTCACTATGTTGAACTGAAGAAAATATGTAGAAAAGCAGATATCAATAGAAACATTACGAAATCAGGCAAAGTATAAAGTGAGTGATAGAATTAGACATTTTCAACAGGGTTGAGTTTGAATATATAAATTAGGAAAAAAAACAAATATGTAGTCACCAATAGGATTGACAATTGACAGCATTAGGCAAGCTGGACATGGATGTTTTTAGAAATCCATGTTCACTTTCCATTTAGGCTTTGGTACAATCATAAGTGTGACCTTTCCATTTTTTGTCCAGAATATTACGGTGATAATGAGGTGACATGAGTATTTCTTTCACCATTTCTGGAGCAATATATTGAAGATGTAAAATGAGAATCGGGGGTACAAAGAGGTGTACCCTGTTTCTAGGAACATAGAGAAAAAGCATGAATAGACCATACTGTGAATAAATAATATAACTTTTTTGAACTTCAAATAATGAATTGAACTGATATCTGAAAAATTAAAGGAAATCGTATATTGATATACAATCATTCATTCCAACCAGGTATATATGTAATGGAAATATTTGTGTTTAGGTTTATCATAAAGAGTGTGTGAGTTTTGCTTCAAAATGATTATGGAAATTCAAAATAATGTGTTTTGAAAGAAGTCTCATGAAAAGACCAGTCAAGAATACCCTGACAATACATGTGTTCTGAAGCAAGAAGTGGTTAAAGTTGAAACAAATGCTTATTAATTTGTGAACTTGTGGATGAAATGTATATCCTGTGATGTGCAAAAACTGAAGAAACAATAATGTACCAGTGTCGAATACAAATGAATGAAAAATTACATATCATGTCCCATAGGAGTCTACTTGCATTGATGTTAGACTGGGTCAGTTACTGTAGAATAATTAGGATTTGTATGCACCATTCACTGAAGTTAGTTTTCAGTACTAGGAAACAAATATGTATTTCAGGTGGATGAATATTTCTGATTATAATCTTGTAAAAAGTGGATTATAAATCCACATACATGAACATGAATGAATTTAGAGAGTGTATATTAGACACATATATTTCATATTTTGAAAAATTTGCAGAGTATATCTATATCTATATCTGTATATACACACACACACACACAACACTCACAGACATTAAAAAGTACCAATATAAATGCCAATCGAAATTCATCAGTTAATATGTATCATCCACAAATGCAAAAATATTTATTTTACTGAACATGAGTTAATGTATAAGGTTGTTCTACTAGGACGCTCTCCTATAGGTTGAATTTTCATTTCCAACAGCATTTAGGAGGAGTGAACTCTTCTCACAATTTGTATCTGACAAGACAGCCACCTCACAAAAATGTACGTGTGATACCTGGTAGGATTCTATATATGCATATAAATATACATGTGTGAATAGGCTACAGAAAAGGGAAATAAGAATTCACATATTTGTTAAGCTTAAAAACACATGGAGAATATTTCAAATAAATTTGACTAGATTTATAACTCCTACCTTATATAATGCCAATGTCAAGTCCAACTATACAACATGTCTCCTCTGAAGTACTTGTATTTCTAATGTGTTGGGCTAATTTTCTCCATTATATTAGGATGAATAGTCTGAGTCTCCTAGGTATGGGTTAGTGTCAGGGATTCAGTACTTCGAATGGAAATTTGGAAAATGAATCCAATGTGTATGTAAAAATATGCTGCACAAATATCCTCCCGCTCTCATCCAGAACAATGCCTTGACATTACCTTCACCCCAAGTAAGACACAATTAGAGGTGAAGAGTTACAAAATCAGTGAATACATATCTGGAATGGAAAATGCTCAGGAGTTCACAACCTTGGAGGTGGTAGAGGAGTTTCCAAAACTAAGGGACAGGGTAAACACTCCACAAACATGGAGCTCTGCTGGCCTAAAAACTTTTTGAGAAACTGCCTCTGAGCTTCCACACTTGAAATATATGTAGTTTTCAGGAGATTTGGCTTCCTCTGTAGTGAGACCATCAAAGCTGGGTCTGCATCTATGTGACCTGGAGGACATGGTTTCTTATTTTCCAATGAACAAGATGAAGCAGTGCTGAATCCTCTCTTTGTAGGTAAACTGAGGCCACTGGGGACTAAGTGTCTCCCCGTGTGGACTGTGAAGCCATTTGGTCCTCTTCCACTTTTTGTGGTGTTTTTGCTGCTGCACTGTGAGTTTGGTATTTGTTTCACGAAATACTAGGAGCTAAACTGGGACACAGCACTGGAGGGAGTTCTGTCACGTGTGGTGGGTCAGGGTCTGCAAGAGAATGCACCAACTAGGCTCCTATCTCTCACAGCTTGCCCCATTGCCCCCTTGTCCATATCAACCTGATTCTTAATTTTCCTCTGAAAACTCTCCATATAACAAGATGCCTTTACATATAAGGGTCTGTTGGCTGCACCATGTCAGTTACAAGCCATTTGGAATCCAATGGTAGATCCACATGGCCCTACCACGGATGTTTTATCAAACACCTCCCCACCACTGCTCTAGACCCACTACTCAGCAGGCTCCAAATTTCTGGCATCTCTGTTCTACACCATTTTCATGAAACTCAGTAAATCAAGGCACTGTCTGGTATACTCATGATCAGCAACAGGACATCCAATGTTTCTCCAGTGCCACCTGGTCATAGGAATTTCAAAAATTTCATGGTATTTATCTAGCCATTTTTCAAGCATGAAGTTGGAGGCACTGTGGGTTTCAGTTCATTCAGCAAACATTAAATGGTGAGGAAGCTCATTTCAATGAAATCTCTGGAGAACTCTCACAGGCACGGCTTCCCAAAGAGTGGACAAAAGGTCACATTAGGCCAGGCCCATTGAGGTCTACAATGTGAGGTCCATGTGTGTTTTGACTCTCAACTATGGCTGCCATTTCTTTAAGAATAAAATCATGTGATATCCTTGCTGAGATTCCCAGGCCTCTGTGGAAATCCACCCGGGGCCTAGGTCTCAGTTTCCAAGAGCGACTTTCATGCGTGGCCTCTTAAAATCCCAACAAAATTCATGGCAATGCTTCTCTGAGTTCAGTTCCAAAACCCAGTCTCTAAGGGGAATCACACCAGAGTTCAAGCTCACGTGGACCCAGTCATTTTTTCCAATGCAACACAAATGACCAAAATTAAAACCATAACACTCCCACATGGCCTTCATCTTATTCCATATAGTCAATCATCTTAACCTCTGGCTGGAGATTTCCATGAGGGGCGCAGCCCAAGACAGTTTCCAAAATCAGCTCGTTTGCCCCTCATTTGCCTAAAGTCAGGGTAGCCTGGACACCGTTTCTCTGAAACAGGAGCGAACAAATAAGCCTGCCGTTAATACTTCTTTGTTTCTCCAATTTGAGGCCTACTGATTTTAGGTATCGATTCTTTAGGTGATTTAGAGTCATGCGAAAACACAAGCACCTCTGCAGGGCTTTGAAGAACTCATTTGACCCAAAGAATCCCTATTGTCATTTGATGGAGTGCAGGAACCTAACAGAGGAAGGCAAGAGACTTCATCCACAATGAATGATATTTTTTGCCATTTTGGTTTTGGAAGCTCACGTGGGATCATTCTTAAGATCCATCAGGTGCTGAGAATCTAAGTCACAGCCACACACAGGTCCAAGAGGCTGATAAAGAGCCACAGGTGAGGCCCATTCATTTCCATTTGAAAACTGTTTTCTTCAGGCTTCACAAAGGGGTGGCCTGAGCCAAAGACCTTCCTGACATTCAGTGCAACACAACAATAAGTAAGCAAAAGGCCCAAAGCAGGGTTTCTGCACTGAGACTTTCCTGGTCACACTGATATCTGAGTTTTTTGAGATGCTCGCCATTCTCTTCAGCTATCCAGTACATGGCCATGTCACAGAGCTTGGAGGTGGTACATATTTTGGACACAAATCCATGAGCCTATTCTGGAGAGTGGCCAGAATTCAGGAAGAAAACAACAACTTAGAAAGATAGCAGGTGTTGCACATTGATAAGACAAGCTGCAGTCCATTCATATATTGGGCAGGATGAATTATGGGAAGATTTATACTAGACAGGACACATCCATTAATGCATTCTCTTTTCTAATGTCTACAACAACGGACACAGTGGGATACACAGAAAGAGAAACACTCGCCATGTCAAATGACTTACTAGAAACTCTCCACTCCAAACCAAACAAACCGCCTTTTCTATCTATTCTCAGAACATGAGACAAAACAACAAACCCACACCCACTCCCACAAAGGCACCTCCTTCCCCCAAGTACGTCTGTGACTATCCGGAGTGTCCTCTGACTGGTGGGCCATACTATGTTCCCCCGAAATGGCCTGTCTTCTCTCAGATCTTGATTCCTTGACCAACTCTGTGAAGACGTCAGGAAAAAGTGGTTAGCCACTACCTGTTTTCTCAGGAAAGGTCCATCTTCAGAGCTCTCCTGGCATTTGGCCATCCTCACATCATTAGGTACCAAGAAAACTGACTCTGTCCTTGGTAAATCCAAACAAGTGAGCCCACTGGGACTGGGACTGGGACTGCCTCTGGGTGTCTGGCTTCTTGGATACCAAGTTCAGAGAGTTCCATCACCAAGGAAATGAGGTATTTCACATTCTTTGGAACTGAATGAGGTCACTGCCTTGGCAAAAACTTTGTCCTAACAGTTGCTTCCAAGGGTAACATAAGATGGAGGTTTCCAGAACTTCCTGTGACACTTTCATAAGGTAGAATGTATATCACCATTGGCACCCGGGAACAGCTCTCCACTCAGCCCTGGTTTGGTCCATCTTCTGTACAATAAGAAGAGAGAGAGGCAGATTCAGACACATCCCTTCATCCTGACCAGGTTGTTTGCCATGGAAGATGACTTTTGCTCTCTCAGGTGCTTCATACCTGCCTACAACTTCTCCAGGTACCATTTGTGCATGGACATTTGAGGTTCTCATCAGGTTGAAGGTCCCCAACTTTCCTGTATTGTAAGAACCACTCTGTCTCTGCTCTTCTGTAAAATGATTGAGGGAACAGTGTATACTTGGGGTTAAAAACAGGTTTGATTTGGATTACGAGTGATTCTGTGTGATGAATAATGGTATTGGGAACCTGCAATATTTACAAGAATATAGAGGTGAAATATAAGTAGGAAAATAGAAATCTAGGTATGATTTGAAGCCCAGAAGGGTTTTGCCCTTGATTGGGATACTTAGCTTTGAATGATGTTCTGCAAAGATGCCTCAGATAATTCCATATACAATGGCATAGGACCTTGTACATTGGATGATTGAATTTAGAAGAGAACATCCAGTCAAAAAGGGATATTCAGTAGGATTAGGAAGATAGTCGGTAGGTTTAGGAAGAAGAGTGAGAATAGGATTTGGACCAAAAGTTCTTTAGCAATAGACTTTCGGTTGTTGAGTGAATGTAAATGTCAGCACATATGAAGAGTCAGTCACTATGTTGAACTGGGGAAAATATGTAGAAAAGCAGATATCAATAGAAACATTATGAAATCAGGCAAAGTATAAAGTGAGTGATAGAATTAGACATTTTCAACAGGGTTGAGTTTGAATATATAAATTAGGAAAAAAAACAAATATGTAGTCACCAATAGGATTGACAATTGACAGCATTAGGCAAGCTGGACATGGATGTTTTTAGAAATCCATGTTCACTTTCCATTTAGGCTTTGGTACAATCATAAGTGTGACCTTTCCATTTTTTGTCCAGAATATTACGGTGATAATGAGGTGACATGAGTATTTCTTTCACCATTTCTGGGAGCAATATATTGAAGATGTAAAATGAGAATCGGGGGTACAAAGAGGTGTACCCTGTTTCTAGGAACATAGAGAAAAAGCATGAATAGACCATACTGTGAATAAATAATATAACTTTTTTGAACTTTAAATAATGAATTGAACTGATATCTGAAAAATTAAAGGAAATCGTATATTGATATACAATCATTCATTCCAACCAGGTATATATGTAATGGAAATATTTGTGTTTAGGTTTATCATAAAGAGTGTGTGAGTTTTGCTTCAAAATGATTATGGAAATTCAAAATAATGTGTTTTGAAAGAAGTCTCATGAAAAGACCAGTCAAGAATACCCTGACAATACATGTGTTCTGAAGCAAGAAGTGGTTAAAGTTGAAACAAATGCTTATTAATTTGTGAACTTGTGGATGAAATGTATATCCTGTGATGTGCAAAAACTGAAGAAACAATAATGTACCAGTGTCGAATACAAATGAATGAAAAATTACATATCATGTCCCATAGGAGTCTACTTGCATTGATGTTAGACTGGGTCAGTTACTGTAGAATAATTAGGATTTGTATGCACCATTCACTGAAGTTAGTTTTCAGTACTAGGAAACAAATATGTATTTCAGGTGGATGAATATTTCTGATTATAATCTTGTAAAAAGTGGATTATAAATCCACATACATGAACATGAATGAATTTAGAGAGTGTATATTAGACACATATATTTCATATTTTGAAAAATTTGCAGAGTATATCTATATCTATATCTGTATATACACACACACACACACAACACTCACAGACATTAAAAAGTACCAATATAAATGCCAATCGAAATTCATCAGTTAATATGTATCATCCACAAATGCAAAAATATTTATTTTACTGAACATGAGTTAATGTATAAGGTTGTTCTACTAGGACGCTCTCCTATAGGTTGAATTTTCATTTCCAACAGCATTTAGGAGGAGTGAACTCTTCTCACAATTTGTATCTGCCAAGACAGCCACCTCACAAAAATGTACGTGTGATACCTGGTAGGATTCTATATATGCATATAAATATACATGTGTGAATAGGCTACAGAAAAGGGAAATAAGAATTCACATATTTGTTAAGCTTAAAAACACATGGAGAATATTTCAAATAAATTTGACTAGATTTATAACTCCTACCTTATATAATGCAAATGTCAAGTCCAACTATACAACATGTCTCCTCTGAAGTACTTGTATTTCTAATGTGTTGGGCTAATTTTCTCCATTATATTAGGATGAATAGTCTGAGTCTCCTAGGTATGGGTTAGTGTCAGGGATTCAGTACTTCGAATGGAAATTTGGAAAATGAATCCAATGTGTATGTAAAAATATGCTGCACAAATATCCTCCCGCTCTCATCCAGAACAATGCCTTGACATTACCTTCACCCCAAGTAAGACACAATTAGAGGTGAAGAGTTACAAAATCAGTGAATACATATCTGGAATGGAAAATGCTCAGGAGTTCACAACCTTGGAGGTGGTAGAGGAGTTTCCAAAACTAAGGGACAGGGTAAACACTCCACAAACATGGAGCTCTGCTGGCCTAAAAACTTTTTGAGAAACTGCCTCTGAGCTTCCACACTTGAAATATATGTAGTTTTCAGGAGATTTGGCTTCCTCTGTAGTGAGACCATCAAAGCTGGGTCTGCATCTATGTGACCTGGAGGACATGGTTTCTTATTTTCCAATGAACAAGATGAAGCAGTGCTGAATCCTCTCTTTGTAGGTAAACTGAGGCCACTGGGGACTAAGTGTCTCCCCGTGTGGACTGTGAAGCCATTTGGTCCTCTTCCACTTTTTGTGGTGTTTTTGCTGCTGCACTGTGAGTTTGGTATTTGTTTCACGAAATACTAGGAGCTAAACTGGGACACAGCACTGGAGGGAGTTCTGTCACGTGTGGTGGGTCAGGGTCTGCAAGAGAATGCACCAACTAGGCTCCTATCTCTCACAGCTTGCCCCATTGCCCCCTTGTCCATATCAACCTGATTCTTAATTTTCCTCTGAAAACTCTCCATATAACAAGATGCCTTTACATATAAGGGTCTGTTGGCTGCACCATGTCAGTTACAAGCCATTTGGAATCCAGTGGTAGATCCACATGGCCCTACCACGGATGTTTTATCAAACACCTCCCCACCACTGCTCTAGACCCACTACTCATCAGGCTCCAAATTTCTGGCATCTCTGTTCTACACCATTTTCATGAAACTCAGTAAATCAAGGCACTGTCTGGTATACTCATGATCAGCAACAGGACATCCAATGTTTCTCCAGTGCCACCTGGTCATAGGAATTTCAAAAATTTCATGGTATTTATCTAGCCATTTTTCAAGCATGAAGTTGGAGGCACTGTGGGTTTCAGTTCATTCAGCAAACATTAAATGGTGAGGAAGCTCATTTCAATGAAATCTCTGGAGAACTCTCACAGGCACGGCTTCCCAAAGAGTGGACAAAAGGTCACATTAGGCCAGGCCCATTGAGGTCTACAATGTGAGGTCCATGTGTGTTTTGACTCTCAACTATGGCTGCCATTTCTTTAAGAATAAAATCATGTGATATCCTTGCTGAGATTCCCAGGCCTCTGTGGAAATCCACCCGGGGCCTAGGTCTCAGTTTCCAAGAGCGACTTTCATGCGTGGCCTCTTAAAATCCCAACAAAATTCATGGCAATGCTTCTCTGAGTTCAGTTCCAAAACCCAGTCTCTAAGGGGAATCACACCAGAGTTCAAGCTCACGTGGACCCAGTCATTTTTTCCAATGCAACACAAATGACCAAAATTAAAACCAAAACACTCCCACATGGCCTTCATCTTATTCCATATAGTCAATCATCTTAACCTCTGGCTGGAGATTTCCATGAGGGGCGCAGCCCAAGACAGTTTCCAAAATCAGCTCGTTTGCCCCTCATTTGCCTAAAGTCAGGGTAGCCTGGACACCGTTTCTCTGAAACAGGAGCGAACAAATAAGCCTGCCGTTAATACTTCTTTGTTTCTCCAATTTGAGGCCTACTGATTTTAGGTATCGATTCTTTAGGTGATTTAGAGTCATGCGAAAACACAAGCACCTCTGCAGGGCTTTGAAGAACTCATTTGACCCAAAGAATCCCTATTGTCATTTGATGGAGTGCAGGAACCTAACAGAGGAAGGCAAGAGACTTCATCCACAATGAATGATATTTTTTGCCATTTTGGTTTTGGAAGCTCACGTGGGATCATTCTTAAGATCCATCAGGTGCTGAGAATCTAAGTCACAGCCACACACAGGTCCAAGAGGCTGATAAAGAGCCACAGGTGAGGCCCATTCATTTCCATTTGAAAACTGTTTTCTTCAGGCTTCACAAAGGGGTGGCCTGAGCCAAAGACCTTCCTGACATTCAGTGCAACACAACAATAAGTAAGCAAAAGGCCCAAAGCAGGGTTTCTGCACTGAGACTTTCCTGGTCACACTGATATCTGAGTTTTTTGAGATGCTCGCCATTCTCTTCAGCTATCCAGTACATGGCCATGTCACAGAGCTTGGAGGTGGTACATATTTTGGACACAAATCCATGAGCCTATTCTGGAGAGTGGCCAGAATTCAGGAAGAAAACAACAACTTAGAAAGATAGCAGGTGTTGCACATTGATAAGACAAGCTGCAGTCCATTCATATATTGGGCAGGATGAATTATGGGAAGATTTATACTAGACAGGACACATCCATTAATGCATTCTCTTTTCTAATGTCTACAACAACGGACACAGTGGGATACACAGAAAGAGAAACACTCGCCATGTCAAATGACTTACTAGAAACTCTCCACTCCAAACCAAACAAACCGCCTTTTCTATCTATTCTCAGAACATGAGACAAAACAACAAACCCACACCCACTCCCACAAAGGCACCTCCTTCCCCCAAGTACGTCTGTGACTATCCGGAGTGTCCTCTGACTGGTGGGCCATACTATGTTCCCCCGAAATGGCCTGTCTTCTCTCAGATCTTGATTCCTTGACCAACTCTGTGAAGACGTCAGGAAAAAGTGGTTAGCCACTACCTGTTTTCTCAGGAAAGGTCCATCTTCAGAGCTCTCCTGGCATTTGGCCATCCTCACATCATTAGGTACCAAGAAAACTGACTCTGTCCTTGGTAAATCCAAACAAGTGAGCCCACTGGGACTGGGACTGGGACTGCCTCTGGGTGTCTGGCTTCTTGGATACCAAGTTCAGAGAGTTCCATCACCAAGGAAATGAGGTATTTCACATTCTTTGGAACTGAATGAGGTCACTGCCTTGGCAAAAACTTTGTCCTAACAGTTGCTTCCAAGGGTAACATAAGATGGAGGTTTCCAGAACTTCCTGTGACACTTTCATAAGGTAGAATGTATATCACCATTGGCACCCGGGAACAGCTCTCCACTCAGCCCTGGTTTGGTCCATCTTCTGTACAATAAGAAGAGAGAGAGGCAGATTCAGACACATCCCTTCATCCTGACCAGGTTGTTTGCCATGGAAGATGACTTTTGCTCTCTCAGGTGCTTCATACCTGCCTACAACTTCTCCAGGTACCATTTGTGCATGGACATTTGAGGTTCTCATCAGGTTGAAGGTCCCCAACTTTCCTGTATTGTAAGAACCACTCTGTCTCTGCTCTTCTGTAAAATGATTGAGGGAACAGTGTATACTTGGGGTTAAAAACAGGTTTGATTTGGATTACGAGTGATTCTGTGTGATGAATAATGGTATTGGGAACCTGCAATATTTACAAGAATATAGAGGTGAAATATAAGTAGGAAAATAGAAATCTAGGTATGATTTGAAGCCCAGAAGGGTTTTGCCCTTGATTGGGATACTTAGCTTTGAATGATGTTCTGCAAAGATGCCTCAGATAATTCCATATACAATGGCATAGGACCTTGTACATTGGATGATTGAATTTAGAAGAGAACATCCAGTCAAAAAGGGATATTCAGTAGGATTAGGAAGATAGTCGGTAGGTTTAGGAAGAAGAGTGAGTATAGGATTTGGACCAAAAGTTCTTTAGCAATAGACTTTCGGTTGTTGAGTGAATGTAAATGTCAGCACATATGAAGAGTCAGTCACTATGTTGAACTGGGGAAAATATGTAGAAAAGCAGATATCAATAGAAACATTACGAAATCAGGCAAAGTATAAAGTGAGTGATAGAATTAGACATTTTCAACAGGGTTGAGTTTGAATATATAAATTAGGAAAAAAACAAATATGTAGTCACCAATAGGATTGACAATTGACAGCATTAGGCAACCTGGACATGGATGTTTTTAGAAATCCATGTTCACTTTCCATTTAGGCTTTGGTACAATCATAAGTGTGACCTTTCCATTTTTTGTCCAGAATATTACTGTGATAATGAGGTGACATGAGTATTTCTTTCACCATTTCTGGGAGCAATATATTGAAGATGTAAAACGAGAATCGGGGGTACAAAGAGGTGTTCCCTGTTTCTAGGAACATAGAGAAAAAGCATGAATAGACCATACTGTGAATAAATAATATAACTTTTTTGAACTTTAAATAATGAATTGAACTGATATCTGAAAAATTAAAGGAAATCGTATATTGATATACAATCATTCATTCCAACCAGGTATATATGTAATGGAAATATTTGTGTTTAGGTTTATCATAAAGAGTGTGTGAGTTTTGCTTCAAAATGATTATGGAAATTCAAAATAATGTGTTTGGAAAGAAGTCTCATGAAAAGACCAGTCAAGAATACCCTGACAATACATGTGTTCTGAAGCAAGAAGTGGTTAAAGTTGAAACAAATGCTTATTAATTTGTGAACTTGTGGATGAAATGTATATCCTGTGATGTGCAAAAACTGAAGAAACAATAATGTACCAGTGTCGAATACAAATGAATGACAAATTACATATCATGTCCCATAGGAGTCTACTTGCATTGATGTTAGACTGGGTCAGTTACTGTAGAATAATTAGGATTTGTATGCACCATTCACTGAAGTTAGTTTTCAGTACTAGGAAACAAATATGTATTTCAGGTGGATGAATATTTCTGATTATAATCTTGTGAAAAGTGGATTATAAATCCACATACATGAACATGAATGAATTTAGAGAGTGTATATTAGACACATATATTTCATATTTTGAAAAATTTGCAGAGTATATCTATATCTATATCTGTATACACACACACACACACACAACACTCACAGACATTAAAAAGTACCAATATAAATGCCAATCGAAATTCATCAGTAAATATGTATCATCCACAAATGCAAAAATATTTATTTTACTGAACATGAGTTAATGTATAAGGTTGTTCTACTAGGACGCTCTCCTATAGGTTGAATTTTCATTTCCAACAGCATTTAGGAGGAGTGAACTCTTCTCACAATTTGTATCTGCCAAGACAGCCACCTCACAAAAATGTACGTGTGATACCTGGTAGGATTCTATATATGCATATAAATATACATGTGTGAATAGGCTACAGAAAAGGGAAATAAGAATTCACATATTTGTTAAGCTTAAAAACACATGGAGAATATTTCAAATAAATTTGACTAGATTTATAACTCCTACCTTATATAATGCCAATGTCAAGTCCAACTATACAACATGTCTCCTCTGAAGTACTTGTATTTCTAATGTGTTGGGCTAATTTTCTCCATTATATTAGGATGAATAGTCTGAGTCTACTAGGTATGGGTTAGTGTCAGGGATTCAGTACTTCGAATGGAAATTTGGAAAATGAATCCAATGTGTATGTAAAAATATGCTGCACAAATATCCTCCCGCTCTCATCCAGAACAATGCCTTGACATTACCTTCACCCCAAGTAAGACACAATTAGAGGTGAAGAGTTACAAAATCAGTGAATACATATCTGGAATGGAAAATGCTCAGGAGTTCACAACCTTGGAGGTGGTAGAGGAGTTTCCAAAACTAAGGGACAGGGTAAACACTCCACAAACATGGAGCTCTGCTGGCCTAAAAACTTTTTGAGAAACTGCCTCTGAGCTTCCACACTTGAAATATATGTAGTTTTCAGGAGATTTGGCTTCCTCTGTAGTGAGACCATCAAAGCTGGGTCTGCATCTATGTGACCTGGAGGACATGGTTTCTTATTTTCCAATGAACAAGATGAAGCAGTGCTGAATTCTCTCTTTGTAGGTAAACTGAGGCCACTGGGGACTAAGTGTCTCCCCGTGTGGACTGTGAAGCCATTTGGTCCTCTTCCACTTTTTGTGGTGTTTTTGCTGCTGCACTGTGAGTTTGGTATTTGTTTCACGAAATACTAGGAGCTAAACTGGGACACAGCGCTGGTTGGAGTTCTGTCACGTGTGGTGGGTCAGGGTCTGCAAGAGAATGCACCAACTAGGCTCCTATCTCTCACAGCTTGCCCCATTGCCCCCTTGTCCATATCAACCTGATTCTTAATTTTCCTCTGAAAACTCTCCATATAACAAGATGCCTTTACATATAAGGGTCTGTTGGCTGCACCATGTCAGTTACAAGCCATTTGGAATCCAATGGTAGATCCACATGGCCCTACCACGGATGTTTTATCAAACACCTCCCCACCACTGCTCTAGACCCACTACTCAGCAGGCTCCAAATTTCTGGCATCTCTGTTCTACACCATTTTCATGAAACTCAGTAAATCAAGGCACTGTCTGGTATACTCATGATCATCAACAGGACATCCAATGTTTCTCCAG
This sequence comes from Callospermophilus lateralis, assembly GCF_048772815.1. Lineage (NCBI taxonomy): Eukaryota > Metazoa > Chordata > Mammalia > Rodentia > Sciuridae > Callospermophilus > Callospermophilus lateralis. Next base: position 115,540 of record NW_027513173.1, read on the forward strand.
TGCCACCTGGTCATAGGAATTTCAAAAATTTCATGGTATTTATCTAGCCATTTTTCAAGCATGAAGTTGGAGGCACTGTGGGTTTCAGTTCATTCAGCAAACATTAAATGGTGAGGAAGCTCATTTCAATGAAATCTCTGGAGAACTCTCACAGGCACGGCTTCCCAAAGAGTGGACAAAAGGTCACATTAGGCCAGGCCCATTGAGGTCTACAATGTGAGGTCCATGTGTGTTTTGACTCTCAACTATGGCTGCCATTTCTTTAAGAATAAAATCATGTGATATCCTTGCTGAGATTCCCAGGCCTCTGTGGAAATCCACCCGGGGCCTAGGTCTCAGTTTCCAAGAGCGACTTTCATGCGTGGCCTCTTAAAATCCCAACAAAATTCATGGCAATGCTTCTCTGAGTTCAGTTCCAAAACCCAGTCTCTAAGGGGAATCACACCAGAGTTCAAGCTCACGTGGACCCAGTCATTTTTTCCAATGCAACACAAATGACCAAAATTAAAACCAAAACACTCCCACATGGCCTTCATCTTATTCCATATAGTCAATCATCTTAACCTCTGGCTGGAGATTTCCATGAGGGGCGCAGCCCAAGACAGTTTCCAAAATCAGCTCGTTTGCCCCTCATTTGCCTAAAGTCAGGGTAGCCTGGACACCGTTTCTCTGGAACAGGAGCGAACAAATAAGCCTGCCGTTAATACTTCTTTGTTTCTCCAATTTGAGGCCTACTGATATTAGGTATCGATTCTTTAGGTGATTTAGAGTCATGCGAAAACACAAGCACCTCTGCAGGGCTTTGAAGAACTCATTTGACCCAAAGAATCCCTATTGTCATTTGATGGAGTGCAGGAACCTAACAGAGGAAGGCAAGAGACTTCATCCACAATGAATGATATTTTTTGCCATTTTGGTTTTGGAAGCTCACGTGGGATCATTCTTAAGATCCATCAGGTGCTGAGAATCTAAGTCACAGCCACACACAGGTCCAAGAGGCTGATAAAGAGCCACAGGTGAGGCCCATTCATTTCCATTTGAAAACTGTTTTCTTCAGGCTTCACAAAGGGGTGGCCTGAGGGAAAGACCTTCCTGACATTCAGTGCAACACAACAATAAGTAAGCAAAAGGCCCAAAGCAGGGTTTCTGCACTGAGACTTTCCTGGTCACACTGATATCTGAGTTTTTTGAGATGCTCGCCATTCTCTTCAGCTATCCAGTACATGGCCATGTCACAGAGCTTGGAGGTGGTACATATTTTGGACACAAATCCATGAGCCTATTCTGGAGAGTGGCCAGAATTCAGGAAGAAAACAACAACTTAGAAAGATAGTAGGTGTTGCACATTGATAAGACAAGCTGCAGTCCATTCATATATTGGGCAGGATGAATTATGGGAAGATTTATACTAGACAGGACACATCCATTAATGCATTCTCTTTTCTAATGTCTACAACAACGGACACAGTGGGATACACAGAAAGAGAAACACTCGCCATGTCAAATGACTTACTAGAAACTCTCCACTCCAAACCAAACAAACCGCCTTTTCTATCTATTCTCAGAACATGAGACAAAACAACAAACCCACACCCACTCCCACAAAGGCACCTCCTTCCCCCAAGTACGTCTGTGACTATCCGGAGTGTCCTCTGACTGGTGGGCCATACTATGTTCCCCCGAAATGGCCTGTCTTCTCTCAGATCTTGATTCCTTGACCAACTCTGTGAAGACGTCAGGAAAAAGTGGTTAGCCACTACCTGTTTTCTCAGGAAAGGTCCATCTTCAGAGCTCTCCTGGCATTTGGCCATCCTCACATCATTAGGTACCAAGAAAACTGACTCTGTCCTTGGTAAATCCAAACAAGTGAGCCCACTGGGACTGGGACTGGGACTGCCTCTGGGTGTCTGGCTTCTTGGATACCAAGTTCAGAGAGTTCCATCACCAAGGAAATGAGGTATTTCACATTCTTTGGAACTGAATGAGGTCACTGCCTTGGCAACCACTTTGTCCTAACAGTTGCTTCCAAGGGTAACATAAGATGGAGGTTTCCAGAACTTCCTGTGACACTTTCATAAGGTAGAATGTATATCACCATTGGCACCCGGGAACAGCTCTCCACTCAGCCCTGGTTTGGTCCATCTTCTGTACAATAAGAAGAGAGAGAGGCAGATTCAGACACATCCCTTCATCCTGACCATGTTGTTTGCCATGGAAGATGACTTTTGCTCTCTAAGGTGCTTCATACCTGCCTACAACTTCTCCAGGTACCATTTGTGCATGGACATTTGAGGTTCTCATCAGGTTGAAGGTCCCCAACTTTCCTGTATTGTAAGAACCACTCTGTCTCTGCTCTTCTGTAAAATGATTGAGGGAACAGTGTATACTTGGGGTTAAAAACAGGTTTGATTTGGATTACGAGTGATTCTGTGTGATGAATAATGGTATTGGGAACCTGCAATATTTACAAGAATATAGAAGTGAAATATAAGTAGGAAAACAGAAATCTAGGTATGATTTGAAGCCCAGAAGGGTTTTGCCCTTGATTGGGATACTTAGCTTTGAATGATGTTCTGCAAAGATGCCTCAGATAATTCCATATACAATGGCATAGGACCTTGTACATTGGATGATTGAATTTAGAAGAGAACATCCAGTCAAAAAGGGATATTCAGTAGGATTAGGAAGATAGTCGGTAGGTTTAGGAAGAAGAGTGAGTATAGGATTTGGACCAAAAGTTTTTTAGCAATAGACTTTCGGTTGTTGAGTGAATGTAAATGTCAGCACATATGAAGAGTCAGTCACTATGTTGAACTGGGGAAAATATGTAGAAAAGCAGATATCAATAGAAACATTACGAAATCAGGCAAAGTATAAAGTGAGTGATAGAATTAGACATTTTCAACAGGGTTGAGTTTGAATATATAAATTAAAAAAAAAACAAATATGTAGTCACCAATAGGATTGACAATTGACAGCATTAGGCAAGCTGGACATGGATGTTTTTAGAAATCCATGTTCACTTTCCATTTAGGCTTTGGTACAATCATAAGTGTGACCTTTCCATTTTTTGTCCAGAATATTACTGTGATAATGAGGTGACATGAGTATTTCTTTCACCATTTCTGGGAGCAATATATTGAAGATGTAAAACGAGAATCGGGGGTACAAAGAGGTGTACCCTGTTTCTAGAAACATAGAGAAAAAGCATGAATAGACCATACTGTGAATAAATAATATAACTTTTTTGAACTTTAAATAATGAATTGAACTGATATCTGAAAAATTAAAGGAAATCGTATATTGATATACAATCATTCATTCCAACCAGGTATATATGTAATGGAAATATTTGTGTTTAGGTTTATCATAAAGAGTGTGTGAGTTTTGCTTCAAAATGATTATGGAAATTCAAAATAATGTGTTTTGAAAGAAGTCTCATGAAAAGACCAGTCATGAATACCCTGACAATACATGTGTTCTGAAGCAAGAAGTGGTTAAAGTTGAAACAAATGCTTATTAATTTGTGAACTTGTGGATGAAATGTATATCCTGTGATGTGCAAAAACTGAAGAAACAATAATGTACCAGTGTCGAATACAAATGAATGACAAATTACATATCATGTCCCATAGAAGTCTACTTGCATTGATGTTAGACTGGGTCAGTTACTGTAGAATAATTAGGATTTGTATGCACCATTCACTGAAGTTAGTTTTCAGTACTAGGAAACAAATATGTATTTCAGGTGGATGAATATTTCTGATTATCATCTTGTGAAAAGTGGATTATAAATCCACATACATGAACATGAATGAATTTAGAGAGTGTATATTAGACACATATATTTCATATTTTGAAAAATTTGGAGAGTATATCTATATCTATATCTATATCTATATCTATACACACACACACACACACACAAACACACACACACACACACACACAATTCACAGATATTAAAAAGTACCAATATAAATGCCAATCGAAATTCATCATTAAATATGTATCATCCACAAATGCAAAAATATTTATTTTACTGAACATGAGCTAATGAATAATGTTGTTCTACTAGGACGCTCTCCTATAAGTTGAATTTTCATTTCCAACAGCATTTAGGAGGAGTGAACTCTTCTCACAATTTGTATCTGCCAAGACAGCCACCTCACAAAAATGTACGTGTGATACCTGGTAGGATTCTATATATGCATATAAATATACATGTGTGAATAGACTACAGAAAAAGGAAACAAAAATTCACATATTTGTTAAGTTTAAAAAACATGGAGAATATTTCAAATAAATTTGACTAGATTTATAACTCCTACCTTATATAATGCAAATGTCAAGTCCAACTATACAACATGTCTCCACTGAAGTACTTGTATTTCTAATGTGTTGGGTTAATTTTCTCCATTATATTAGGATGAATAGTCTGAGTCTACTAGGTATGGGTTAGTGTCAGGGATTCAGTATTTTGAATGGAAAATTGGAAAATGAATCCAATGTGTATGTAAATATATGCTGCACAAATATCCTCCCGCTCTCATCCAGAACAATGCCTTGACATTACCTTCACCCCAAGTAAGACACAATTAGAGGAGAAGAGTTACAAAATCAGTGAATACATATCTGGAATGGAAAATGCTCAGGAGTTCACAACCTTGGAGGTGGTAGAGGAGTTTCCAAAACTAAGGGACAGGGTAAACCCTCCACAAACATGGAGCTCTGCTGGCCTAAAAACTTTTTGAGAAACTGCCTCTGAGCTTCCACACTTGAAATATATGTTGTTTTCAGGAGATTTGGCTTCCTCTGTAGTGAGAACATCAAAGCTGGGTCTGCATCTATGTGACCTGGAGGACATGGTTTCTTATTTTCCAATGAACAAGATGAAGCAGTGCTGAATCCTCTCTTTGTAGGTAAACTGAGGCCACTGGGGACTAAGTGTCTCCCCGTGTGGACTGTGAAGCCATTTGGTCCTCTTCCACTTTTTGTGGTGTTTTGGCTGCTGCACTGTGAGTTTGGTATTTGTTTCACGAAATACTAGGAGCTAAACTGGGACACAGTGCTGGAGGGAGTTCTGTCACGTGTGGTGGGTCAGGGTCTGCAAGAGAATGCACCAACTAGGCTCCTATCTCTCACAGCTTGCCCCATTGCCCCCTTGTCCATATCAACCTGATTCTTAATTTTCCTCTGAAAACTCTCCATATAACAAGATGCCTTTACATATAAGGGTCTGTTGGCTGCACCATGTCAGTTACAAGCCATTTGGAATCCAATGGTAGATCCACATGGCCCTACCACGGATGTTTTATCAAACACCTCCCCACCACTGCTCTAGACCCACTACTCAGCAGGCTCCAAATTTCTGGCATCTCTGTTCTACACCATTTTCATGAAACTCAGTAAATCAAGGCACTGTCTGGTATACTCATGATCAGCAACAGGACATCCAATGTTTCTCCTGTGCCACCTGGTCATAGGAATTTCAAAAATTTCATGGTATTTATCTAGCCATTTTTCAAGCATGAAGTTGGAGGCACTGTGGGTTTCAGTTCATTCAGCAAACATTAAATGGTGAGGAAGCTCATTTCAATGAAATCTCTGGAGAACTCTCACAGGCATGGCTTCCCAAAGAGTGGACAAAAGGTCACATTAGGCCACGCCCATTGAGGTCTACAATGTGAGGTCAATGTGTGTTTTGACTCTCACCTATGGCTGCCATTTCTTTAAGAATAAAATCATGTGATATCCTTGCTGAGATTCCCAGGCCTCTGTGGAAATCCACCCGGGGCCTAGGTCTCAGTTTCCAAGAGCGACTTTCATGCGTGGCCTCTTAAAATCCCAACAAAATTCATGGCAATGCTTCTCTGAGTTCAGTTCCAAAACCCAGTCTCTAAGGGGAATCACACCAGAGTTCAAGCCCACGTGGACCCAGTCATTTTTTCCAATGCCACACAAATGACCAAAATTAAAACCAAAACACTCCCACATGGCCCTCATCTTATTTCATATAGTCAATCATCTTAATCTCTGGCTGGAGGTTTCCATGAGGGGCACAGCCCAAGACAGTGTCCAAAATCAGCTCGTTTGCCCCTCATTTGCCTAAAGTCAGGGTAGCCTGGACACCGTTTCTGTGAACCAGGAGTGAACAAATAAGCCTGCCGTTAATACTTCTGTGTTTCTCCAATTTGAGGCCTACTGATTTTAGGTATCGATTCTTTAGGTGATTTAGAGTCATGCGAAAACACAAGTACCTCTGCAGGGCTTTGAAGAACTCATTTGACCCAAAGAATCCCTATTGTCTTTTGATGGAGTGCAGGAACCTAACAGAGGAAGGCAAGAGACTTCATCCACAATGAATGAAATTTTTTGCCATTTTGGTTTTGGAAGCTCACATGGGATCATTCTTAAGATCCATCAGGTGCTGAGAATCTAAGTCACAGCCACACACAGGCCCAAGAGGCTGATAAAGACACATCCCTTTCCAAAGCAATTAAGCAAAGAGCCACAGGTGAGGCCCATTTATTTCCATTTGAAAACTGTTTTCATCAGGCTTCACAAAGGGGTGGCCTGAGGCAAAGACCTTCCTGACATTCAGTGCAACACAACAATAAGTAAGCAAAAGGCCCAAAGCAGGGTTTCTGAACTGAGACTTTCCTGGTCACACTGATATCTGAGTTTTTTCTGAGATGCTCGCCATTCTCTTCAGCTATCCTGTACATGGCCATGTCACAGAGCTTGGAGGTGGTACATATTTTGGACACAAATCCATGAGCCTATTCTGGAGAGTGGCCAGAATTCAGGAAGAAAACTACAACTTAGAAAGATAGCAGGTGTTGCACATCGATAAGACAAGCTGCAGTCCATTCATATATTGGGCATGGGAAGATTTATACTAGACAGGACACATCCATTAATGCATTCTCTTTTCTAATGTCTACAACAACGGACACAGTGGGATACACAGAAAGAGAAACACTCGCCGTGTCAAATGACTTACTAGAAACTGTCCACTCCAAACCAAACAAACCGCCTTTTCTATCTATTCTCAGAACATGAGACAAAACAACAAACCCACACCCACTCCCACAAAGGCACCTCCTTCCCCCAAGTACGTCTGTGACTATCCGGAGTGTCCTCTGACTGGTGGGCCATACTATGTTCCCCCGAAATGGCCTGTCTTCTCTCAGATCTTGTTTCCTTGACCAACTCTGTGAAGATGTCAGGAAAAAGTGGTTAGCCACTACCTGTTTTCTCAGGAAAGGTCCATCTTCAGAGCTCTCCTGGCATTTGGCCATCCTCACATCATTAGGTACCAAGAAAACTGACTCTGTCCTTGGTAAATCCAAACAAGTGAGCCCACTGGGACTGGGACTGGGACTGCCTCTGGGTGCCTGGCTTCTTGGATACCAAGTTCAGAGAGTTCCATCACCAAGGAAATGAGGTATGTCACATTCTTTGGAACTGAATGAGGTCACTGCCTTGGCAACCACTTTGTCCTAACAGTTGCTTCCAAGGGTAACATAAGATGGAGGTTGCCCCTACTTCCTGTGACACTTTCATAAGGTAGAATGTATATCACCATTGGCACCCGGGAACAGCTCTCCACTCAGCCCTGGTTTGGTCCATCTTCTGTACAATAAGAAGAAAGAGAGGCAGATTCAGACACATCCCTTCATCCTGACCAGGGTGTTTGCCATGGAAGATGACTTTTGCTCTCTCAGGTGCTTCATACCTGCCTACAACTTCTCCAGGTATCATTTGTGCATGGACATTTGAGGTTCTCATCAGGTGGAAGGTCCCCAACTTTCCTGTATTGTAAGAACCACTCTGTCCCTGCTCTTCTGTAAAATGATTGAGGGAACAGTGTATACTTGGGGTTAAAAACAGGTTTGATTTGGGTTACGAGTGATTCTGTGTGATGAATAATGGTATTGGGAACCTGCAATATTTACAAGAATATAGAGGTGAAATATAAGTAGGAAAACAGAAATCCAGGTATGATTTGAAGCCCAGAAGGGTTTTGCCCTTGATTGGGATACTTAGCTTTGAATGATGTTCTGCAAAGATGCCTCAGATAATTCGATATACAATGGCATAGGACCTTGTACATTGGATGATTGAATTTAGAGAGAACATCCAGTCAAAAAGGGATATTCAATAGGATTAGGAAGATAGTCGGTAGGTTTAGGAAGAAGAGTGAGTATAGAATTTGGACCAAAAGTTCTTTAGCAATAGACTTTCGGTTGTTGAGTGAATGTAAATGTCAGCACATATGAAGAGTCAGTCACTATGTTGAACTGGGGAAAATATGTAGAAAAGCAGATATCAATAGAAACATTAGGAAATCAGGCAAACTATAAAGTGAGTGATAGAATTAGACATTTTCAACAGGGTTGAGTTTGAATATATAAATTAGGAAAAAAACAAATATGTAGTCACCAATAGGATTGACAATTGACAGCATTAGGCAACCTGGACATGGATGTTTTAGAAATCCATGTTCACTTTCCATTTAGGCTTTGGTACAATCATAAGTGTGACCTTTCCATTTTTTGTCCAGAATATTACTGTGATAATGAGGTGACATGAGTATTTCTTTCACCATTTCTGGGAGCAATATATTGAAGATGTAAAATGAGAATCGGGGTTACAAAGAGGTGTACCCTGTTTCTAGGAATATAGAGAAAAAGCATGAATAGACCATACTGTGAATAAATAATATAACTTTTTTGAACTTTAAATAATGAACTGAACTGATATCTGAAAAATTAAAGGAAATCGTATATTGATATACAATCATTCATTCCAACCAGGTATATATGTAATGGAAATATTTGTGTTTTGGTTTATCATGAAGAGTGTGTGACGTTTGCTTCAAAATGATTATGGAAATTCAAAATAATGTGTTTGGAAAGAAGTCTCATGAAAAGACCAGTCAAGAAACCCTGACAATACATGTGTTCTGAAGCAAGAAGTGGTGAAAGTTGAAACAAATGCTTATTAATTTGTGAACTTGTGGATGAAATGTATATCCTGTGATGTGCAAAAACTGAAGAAACAATAATGTACCAGTGTCGAATACAAATGAATGACAAATTACATATCATGTCCCATAGGAGTCTACTTGCATTGATGTTAGACTGGGTCAGTTACTGTAGAATAATTAGGATTTGTATGCACCATTCACTGAAGTTAGTTTTCAGTACTAGGAAACAAATATGTATTTCAGGTGGATGAATATTTCTGATTATCATCTTGTGAAAAGTGGATTATAAATCCACATACATGAACATGAATGAATTTAGAGAGTGTATATTAGACACATATATTTCATATTTTGAAAAATTTGGAGAGTATATCTATATCTATATCTATATCTATACACACACACACACACACACACACACACACACAACTCACAGACATTAAAAAGTACCAATATAAATGCCCAATCGAAATTAATCAGTAAATACGTATCATCCACAAATGCAAAAAATATTTATTTTACTGAACATGAGCTAATGAATAATGTTGTTCTACTAGGACGCTCTCCTATAAGTTGAATTTTCATTTCCAACAGCATTTAGGAGGAGTGAACTCTTCTCACAATTTGTATCTGCCAAGACAGCACCTCACAAAAATGTACGTGTGATACCTGGTAGGATTCTATATATGCATATAAATATACATGTGTGAATAGACTACAGAAAAAGGAAACAAAAATTCACATATTTGTTAAGTTTAAAACACATGGAGAATATTTCAAATAAATTTGACTAGATTTATAACTCCTATCTTATATAATGCAAATGTCAAGTCCAACTATACAACATGTCTCCTCTGAAGTTCTTGTATTTCTAATGTGTTGAGTTAATTTTCTCCATTATATTAGGATGAATAGTCTGAGTCTACTAGGTATGGGTTAGTGTCAGGGATTCAGTATTTCGAATGGAAAATTGGAAAATGAATCCAATGTGTATGTAAATATATGCTGCACAAATATCCTCCCGCTCTCATCCAGAACAATGCCTTGACATTACCTTCACCGCAAGTAAGACACAATTAGAGGAGAAGAGTTACAAAATCAGTGAATACATATCTGGAATGGAAAATGCTCAGGAGTTCACAACCTTGGAGGTGGTAGAGGAGTTTCCAAAACTAAGGGACAGGGTAAACCCTCCACAAACATGGAGCTCTGCTGGCCTAAAAACTTTTTGAGAAACTGCCTCTGAGCTTCCACACTTGAAATATATGTTGTTTTCAGGAGATTTGGCTTCCTCTGTAGTGAGAACATCAAAGCTGGGTCTGCATCTATGTGACCTGGAGGACATGGTTTCTTATTTTCCAATGAACAAGATGAAGCAGTGCTGAATCCTCTCTTTGTAGGTAAACTGAGGCCACTGGGGACTAAGTGTCTCCCCGTGTGGACTGTGAAGCCATTTGGTCCTCTTCCACTTTTTGTGGTGTTTTGGCTGCTGCACTGTGAGTTTGGTATTTGTTTCACGAAATACTAGGAGCTAAACTGGGACACAGTGCTGGAGGGAGTTCTGTCACGTGTGGTGGGTCAGGGTCTGCAAGAGAATGCACCAACTAGGCTCCTATCTCTCACAGCTTGCCCCATTGCCCCCTTGTCCATATCAACCTGATTCTTAATTTTCCTCTGAAAACTCTCCATATAACAAGATGCCTTTACATATAAGGGTCTGTTGGCTGCACCATGTCAGTTACAAGCCATTTGGAATCCAATGGTAGATCCACATGGCCCTACCACGGATGTTTTATGAAACACCTCCCCACCACTGCTCTAGACCCACTACTCAGCAGGCTCCAAATTTCTGGCATCTCTGTTCTACACCATTTTCATGAAACTCAGTAAATCAAGGCACTGTCTGGTATACTCATGATCAGCAACAGGACATCCAATGTTTCTCCAGTGCCACCTGGTCATAGGAACTTCAAAAATTTCATGGTATTTATCTAGCCATTTTTCAAGCATGAAGTTGGAGGCACTGTGGGTTTCAGTTCATTCAGCAAACTTTAAATGGTGAGGAAGCTCATTTCAATGAAATCTCTGGAGAACTCTCACAGGCATGGCTTCCCAAAGAGTGGACAAAAGGTCACATTAGGCCAGGCCCATTGAGGTCTACAATGTGAGGTCCATGTGTGTTTTGACTCTCAACTATGGCTGCCATTTCTTTAAGAATAAAATCATGTGATATCCTTGCTGAGATTCCCAGGCCTCTGTGGAAATCCACCCGGGGCCTAGGTCTCAGTTTCCAAGAGCGACTTTCATGCGTGGCCTCTTAAAATCCCAACAAAATTCATGGCAATGCTTCTCTGAGTTCAGTTCCAAAACCCAGTCTCTAAGGGGAATCACACCAGAGTTCAAGCCCACGTGGACCCAGTCATTTTTTCCAATGCCACACAAATGACCAAAATTAAAACCAAAACACTCCCACATGGCCCTCATCTTATTTCATATAGTCAATCATCTTAACCTCTGGCTGGAGGTTTCCATGAGGGGCGCAGCCCAAGACAGTGTCCAAAATCAGCTCGTTTGCCCCTCATTTGTCTAAAGTCAGGGTAGCCTGGACACCGTTTCTGTGAACCAGGAGTGAACAAATAAGCCTGCCGTTAATACTTCTGTGTTTCTCCAATTTGAGGCCTACTGATTTTAGGTATCGATTCTTTAGGTGATTTAGAGTCATGCGAAAACACAAGCACCTCTGCAGGGCTTTGAAGAACTCATTTGACCCAAAGAATCCCTATTGTCATTTGATGGAGTGCAGGTACCTAACAGAGGAAGGCAAGAGACTTCATCCACAATGAATGAAATTTTTTGCCATTTTGGTTTTGGAAGCTCACATGGGATCATTCTTAAGATCCTTCAGGTGCTGAGAATCTAAGTCACAGCCACACACAGGCCCAAGAGGCTGATAAAGACACATCCCTTTCCAAAGCAATTAAGCAAAGAGCCACAGGTGAGGCCCATTCATTTCCATTTGAAAACTGTTTTCATCAGGCTTCACAAAGGGGTGGCCTGAGGCAAAGACCTTCCTGACATTCAGTGCAACACAACAATAAGTAAGCAAAAGGCCCAAAGCAGGGTTTCTGCACTGAGACTTTCCTGGTCACACTGATATCTGAGTTTTCTGAGATGCTCGCCATTCTCTTCAGCTATCCAGTACATGGCCATGTCACAGAGCTTGGAGGTGGTACATATTTTGGACACAAATCCATGAGCCTATTCTGGAGAGTGGCCAGAATTCAGGAAGAAAACTACAACTTAGAAAGATAGCAGGTGTTGCACATCGATAAGACAAGCTGCAGTCCATTCATATATTGGGCATGGGAAGATTTATACTAGACAGGACACATCCATTAATGCATTCTCTTTTCTAATGTCTACAACAACGGACACAGTGGGATACACAGAAAGAGAAACACTCGCCGTGTCAAATGACTTACTAGAAACTGTCCACTCCAAACCAAACAAACCGCCTTTTCTATCTATTCTCAGAACATGAGACAAAACAACAAACCCACACCCACTCCCACAAAGGCACCTCCTTCCCCCAAGTACGTCTGTGACTATCCGGAGTGTCCTCTGACTGGTGGGCCATACTATGTTCCCCCGAAATGGCCTGTCTTCTCTCAGATCTTGTTTCCTTGACCAACTCTGTGAAGATGTCAGGAAAAAGTGGTTAGCCACTACCTGTTTTCTCAGGAAAGGTCCATCTTCAGAGCTCTCCTGGCATTTGGCCATCCTCACATCATTAGGTACCAAGAAAACTGACTCTGTCCTTGGTAAATCCAAACAAGTGAGCCCACTGGGACTGGGACTGGGACTGCCTCTGGGTGCCTGGCTTCTTGGATACCAAGTTCAGAGAGTTCCATCACCAAGGAAATGAGGTATGTCACATTCTTTGGAACTGAATGAGGTCACTGCCTTGGCAACCACTTTGTCCTAACAGTTGCTTCCAAGGGTAACATAAGATGGAGGTTGCCCCTACTTCCTGTGACACTTTCATAAGGTAGAATGTATATCACCATTGGCACCCGGGAACAGCTCTCCACTCAGCCCTGGTTTGGTCCATCTTCTGTACAATAAGAAGAGAGAGAGGCAGATTCAGACACATCCCTTCATCCTGACCAGGTTGTTTGCAATGGAAGATGACTTTTGCTCTCTCAGGTGCTTCATACCTGCCTACAACTTCTCCAGGTATCATTTGTGCATGGACATTTGAGGTTCTCATCAGGTGGAAGGTCCCCAACTTTCCTGTATTGTAAGAACCACTCTGTCCCTGCTCTTCTGTAAAATGACTGAGGGAACAGTGTATACTTGGGGTTAAAAACAGGTTTGATTTGGGTTACGAGTGATTCTGTGTGATGAATAATGGTATTGGGAACCTGCAATATTTACAAGAATATAGAGGTGAAATATAAGTAGGAAAACAGAAATCTAGGTATGATTTGAAGCCCAGAAGGGTTTTGCCCTTGATTGGGATACTTAGCTTTGAATGATGTTCTGCAAAGATGCCTCAGATAATTCGATATACAATGGCATAGGACCTTGTACAATGGATGATTGAATTTAGAGAGAACATCCAGTCAAAAAGGGATATTCAATAGGATTAGGAAGATAGTCGGTAGGTTTAGGAAGAAGAGTGAGTATAGAATTTGGACCAAAAGTTCTTTAGCAATAGACTTTCGGTTGTTGAGTGAATGTAAATGTCAGCACATATGAAGAGTCAGTCACTATGTTGAACTGGGGAAAATATGTAGAAAAGCAGATATCAATAGAAATATTAGGAAATCAGGCAAACTATAAAGTGAGTGATAGAATTAGACATTTTCAACAGGGTTGAGTTTGAATATATAAATTAGGAAAAAAACAAATATGTAGTCACCAATAGGATTGACAATTGACAGCATTAGGCAACCTGGACATGGATGTTTTTAGAAATCCATGTTCCTTTCCATTTAGGCTTTGGTACAATCATAAGTGTGACCTTTCCATTTTTTGTCCAGAATATTACTGTGATAATGAGGTGACATGAGTATTTCTTTCACCATTTCTGGGAGCAATATATTGAAGATGTAAAATGAGAATCGGGGTTACAAAGAGGTGTACCCTGTTTCTAGGAATATAGAGAAAAAGCATGAATAGACCATACTGTGAATAAATAATATAACTTTTTTGAACTTTAAATAATGAACTGAACTGATATCTGAAAAATTAAAGGAAATCGTATATTGATATACAATCATTCATTCCAACCAGGTATATATGTAATGGAAATATTTGTGTTTTGGTTTATCATGAAGAGTGTGTGACGTTTGCTTCAAAATGATTATGGAAATTCAAAATAATGTGTTTGGAAAGAAGTCTCATGAAAAGACCAGTCAAGAAACCCTGACAATACATGTGTTCTGAAGCAAGAAGTGGTGAAAGTTGAAACAAATGCTTATTAATTTGTGAACTTGTGGATGAAATGTATATCCTGTGATGTGCAAAAACTGAAGAAACAATAATGACCAGTGTCGAATACAAATGAATGACAAATTACATATCATGTCCCATAGGAGTCTACTTGCATTGATGTTAGACTGGGTCAGTTACTGTAGAATAATTAGGATTTGTATGCACCATTCACTGAAGTTAGGTTTCAGTACTAGGAAACAAATATGTATTTCAGGTGGATGAATATTTCTGATTATCATCTTGTGAAAAGTGGATTATAAATCCACATACATGAACATGAATGAATTTAGAGAGTGTATGTTAGACACATATATTTCATATTTTGAAAAATTTGGAGAGTATATCTATATCTATATCTATACACACACACACACACACACACACACACACACACACAACTCACAGACATTAAAAAGTACCAATATAAATGCCAATCGAAATTCATCAGTAAATATGTATCATCCACAAATGCAAAAATATTTATTTTACTGAACATGAGCTAATGAATAATGTTGTTCTACTAGGACGCTCTCCTATAAGTTGAATTTGCATTTCCAACAGCATTTAGGAGGAGTGAACTCTTCTCACAATTTGTATCTGCCAAGACAGCCACCTCACAAAAATGTACGTGTGATACCTGGTAGGATTCTATATATGCATATAAATATACATGTGTGAATAGACTACAGAAAAAGGAAACAAAAATTCACATATTTGTTAAGTTTAAAACACATGGAGAATATTTCAAATAAATTTGACTAGATTTATAACTCCTACCTTATATAATGCAAATGTCAAGTCCAACTATACAACATGTCTCCTCTGAAGTACTTGTATTTCTAATGTGTTGGGTTAATTTTCTCCATTATATTAGGATGAATAGTCTGAGTCTACTAGGTATGGGTTAGTGTCAGGGATTCAGTATTTCGAATGGAAAATTGGAAAATGAATCCAATGTGTATGTAAATATATGCTGCACAAATATCCTCCCGCTCTCATCCAGAACAATGCCTTGACATTACCTTCACCGCAAGTAAGACACAATTAGAGGAGAAGAGTTACAAAATCAGTGAATACATATCTGGAATGGAAAATGCTCAGGAGTTCACAACCTTGGAGGTGGTAGAGGAGTTTCCAAAACTAAGGGACAGGGTAAACCCTCCACAAACATGGAGCTCTGCTGGCCTAAAAACTTTTTGAGAAACTGCCTCTGAGCTTCCACACTTGAAATATATGTTGTTTTCAGGAGATTTGGCTTCCTCTGTAGTGAGAACATCAAAGCTGGGTCTGCATCTATGTGACCTGGAGGACATGGTTTCTTATTTTCCAATGAACAAGATGAAGCAGTGCTGAATCCTCTCTTTGTAGGTAAACTGAGGCCACTGGGGACTAAGTGTCTCCCCGTGTGGACTGTGAAGCCATTTGGTCCTCTTCCACTTTTTGTGGTGTTTTTGCTGCTGCACTGTGAGTTTGGTATTTGTTTCACGAAATACTAGGAGCTAAACTGGGACACAGTGCTGGAGGGAGTTCTGTCACGTGTGGTGGGTCAGGGTCTGCAAGAGAATGCACCAACTAGGCTCCTATCTCTCACAGCTTGCCCCATTGCCCCCTTGTCCATATCAACCTGATTCTTAATTTTCCTCTGAAAACTCTCCATATAACAAGATGCCTTTACATATAAGGGTCTGTTGGCTGCACCATGTCAGTTACAAGCCATTTGGAATCCAATGGTAGATCCACATGGCCCTACCACGGATGTTTTATCAAACACCTCCCCACCACTGCTCTAGACCCACTACTCAGCAGGCTCCAAATTTCTGGCATCTCTGTTCTACACCATTTTCATGAAACTCAGTAAATCAAGGCACTGTCTGGTATACTCATGATCAGCAACAGGACATCCAATGTTTCTCCAGTGCCACCTGGTCATAGGAACTTCAAAAATTTCATGGTATTTATCTAGCCATTTTTCAAGCATGAAGTTGGAGGCACTGTGGGTTTCAGTTCATTCAGCAAACTTTAAATGGTGAGGAAGCTCATTTCAATGAAATCTCTGGAGAACTCTCACAGGCATGGCTTCCCAAAGAGTGGACAAAAGGTCACATTAGGCCAGGCCCATTGAGGTCTACAATGTGAGGTCCATGTGTGTTTTGACTCTCAACTATGGCTGCCATTTCTTTAAGAATAAAATCATGTGATATCCTTGCTGAGATTCCCAGGCCTCTGTGGAAATCCACCCGGGGCCTAGGTCTCAGTTTCCAAGAGCGACTTTCATGCGTGGCCTCTTAAAATCCCAACAAAATTCATGGCAATGCTTCTCTGAGTTCAGTTCCAAAACCCAGTCTCTAAGGGGAATCACACCAGAGTTCAAGCCCACGTGGACCCAGTCATTTTTTCCAATGCCACACAAATGACCAAAATTAAAACCAAAACACTCCCACATGGCCGTCATCTTATTTCATATAGTCAATCATCTTAACCTCTGGCTGGAGGTTTCCATGAGGGGCGCAGCCCAAGACAGTGTCCAAAATCAGCTCGTTTGCCCCTCATTTGTCTAAAGTCAGGGTAGCCTGGACACCGTTTCTGTGAACCAGGAGTGAACAAATAAGCCTGCCGTTAATACTTCTGTGTTTCTCCAATTTGAGGCCTACTGATTTTAGGTATCGATTCTTTAGGTGATTTAGAGTCATGCGAAAACACAAGCACCTCTGCAGGGCTTTGAAGAACTCATTTGACCCAAAGAATCCCTATTGTCATTTGATGGAGTGCAGGAACCTAACAGAGGAAGGCAAGAGACTTCATCCACAATGAATGAAATTTTTTGCCATTTTGGTTTTGGAAGCTCACATGGGATCATTCTTAAGATCCTTCAGGTGCTGAGAATCTAAGTCACAGCCACACACAGGCCCAAGAGGCTGATAAAGACACATCCCTTTCCAAAGCAATTAAGCAAAGAGCCACAGGTGAGGCCCATTTATTTCCATTTGAAAACTGTTTTCATCAGGCTTCACAAAGGGGTGGCCTGAGGCAAAGACCTTCCTGACATTCAGTGCAACACAACAATAAGTAAGCAAAAGGCCCAAAGCAGGGTTTCTGCACTGAGACTTTCCTGGTCACACTGATATCTGAGTTTTCTGAGATGCTCGCCATTCTCTTCAGCTATCCAGTACATGGCCATGTCACAGAGCTTGGAGGTGGTACATATTTTGGACACAAATCCATGAGCCTATTCTGGAGAGTGGCCAGAATTCAGGAAGAAAACTACAACTTAGAAAGATAGCAGGTGTTGCACATCGATAAGACAAGCTGCAGTCCATTCATATATTGGGCATGGGAAGATTTATACTAGACAGGACACATCCATTAATGCATTCTCTTTTCTAATGTCTACAATAACTGACACAGTGGGATACACAGAAACAGAAACACTCGCCGTGTCAAATGACTTACTAGAAACTGTCCACTCCAAACCAAACAAACCGCCTTTTCTATCTATTCTCAGAACATGAGACAAAACAACAAACCCACACCCACTTCCACAAAGGCACCTCCTTCCCCCAAGTACGTCTGTGACTATCCGGAGTGTCCTCTGACTGGTGGGCCATACTATGTTCCCCCGAAATGGCCTGTCTTCTCTCAGATCTTGTTTCCTTGACCAACTCTGTGAAGATGTCAGGAAAAAGTGGTTAGCCACTACCTGTTTTCTCAGGAAAGGTCCATCTTCAGAGCTCTCCTGGCATTTGGCCATCCTCACATCATTAGGTACCAAGAAAACTGACTCTGTCCTTGGTAAATCCAAACAAGTGAGCCCACTGGGACTGGGACTGGGACTGCCTCTGGGTGCCTGGCTTCTTGGATACCAAGTTCAGGAGAGTTCCATCACCAAGGAAATGAGGTATGTCACATTCTTTGGAACTGAATGAGGTCACTGCCTTGGCAACCACTTTGT
This sequence comes from Callospermophilus lateralis, assembly GCF_048772815.1. NCBI lineage: Eukaryota > Metazoa > Chordata > Mammalia > Rodentia > Sciuridae > Callospermophilus > Callospermophilus lateralis. Next base: position 133,983 of record NW_027513173.1, read on the forward strand.
CCTAACAGTTGCTTCCAAGGGTAACATAAGATGGAGGTTGCCCCTACTTCCTGTGACACTTTCATAAGTAGAATGTATATCACCATTGGCACCCGGGAACAGCTCTCCACTCAGCCCTGGTTTGGTCCATCTTCTGTACAATAAGAAGAGAGAGAGGCAGATTCAGACACATCCCTTCATCCTGACCAGGTTGTTTGCCATGGAAGATGACTTTTGCTCTCTCAGGTGCTTCATACCTGCCTACAACTTCTCCAGGTATCATTTGTGCATGGACATTTGAGGTTCTCATCAGGTGGAAGGTCCCAACTTTCCTGTATTGTAAGAACCACTCTGTTCCTGCTCTTCTGTAAAATGATTGAGGGAACAGTGTATACTTGGGGTTAAAAACAGGTTTGATTTGGGTTACGAGTGATTCTGTGTGATGAATAATGGTATTGGGAACCTGCAATATTTACAAGAATATAGAGGTGAAATATAAGTAGGAAAACAGAATCTAGGTATGATTTGAAGCCCAGAAGGGTTTTGCCCTTGATTGGGATACTTAGCTTTTGAATGATGTTCTGCAAAGATGCCTCAGATAATTCGATATACAATGGCATAGGACCTTGTACAATGGATGATTGAATTTAGAGAGAACATCCAGTCAAAAAGGATATTCAATAGGATTAGGAAGATAGTCGGTAGGTTTAGGAAGAAGAGTGAGTATAGAATTTGGACCAAAAGTTCTTTAGCAATAGACTTTCGGTTGTTGAGTGAATGTAAATGTCAGCACATATGAAGAGTCAGTCACTATGTTGAACTGGGGAAAATATGTAGAAAGCAGATATCAATAGAAATATTAGGAAATCAGGCAAACTATAAAGTGAGTGATAGAATTAGACATTTTCAACAGGGTTGAGTTTGAATATATAAATTAGGAAAAAAACAAATATGTAGTCACCAATAGGATTGACAATTGACAGCATTAGGCAACCTGGACATGGATGTTTTTAGAAATCCATGTTCCTTTCCATTTAGGCTTTGGTACAATCATAAGTGTGACCTTTCCATTTTTTGTCCAGAATATTACTGTGATAATGAGGTGACATGAGTATTTCTTTCACCATTTCTGGGAGCAATATATTGAAGATGTAAATGAGAATCGGGGTTACAAGAGGTGTACCCTGTTTCTAGGAATATAGAGAAAAAGCATGAATAGACCATACTGTGAATAAATAATATAACTTTTTTGAACTTTAAAATAATGAACTGAACTGATATCTGAAAAATTAAAGGAAATCGTATATTGATATACAATCATTCATTCCAACCAGGTATATATGTAATGGAAATATTTGTGTTTTGGTTTATCATGAAGAGTGTGTGACGTTTGCTTCAAAATGATTATGGAAATTCAAAATAATGTGTTTGGAAAGAAGTCTCATGAAAAGACCAGTCAAGAAACCCTGACAATACATGTGTTCTGAAGCAAGAAGTGGTGAAAGTTGAAACAAATGCTTATTAATTTGTGAACTTGTGGATGAAATGTATATCCTGTGATGTGCAAAAACTGAAGAAACAATAATGACCAGTGTCGAATACAAATGAATGACAAATTACATATCATGTCCCATAGGAGTCTACTTGCATTGATGTTAGACTGGGTCAGTTACTGTAGAATAATTAGGATTTGTATGCACCATTCACTGAAGTTAGGTTTCAGTACTAGGAAACAAATATGTATTTCAGGTGGATGAATATTTCTGATTATCATCTTGTGAAAAGTGGATTATAAATCCACATACATGAACATGAATGAATTTAGAGAGTGTATGTTAGACACATATATTTCATATTTTGAAAAATTTGGAGAGTATATCTATATCTATATCTATACACACACACACACACACACACACACACACACACACACACACACACAACTCACAGACATTAAAAAGTACCAATATAAATGCCAATCGAAATTCATCAGTAAATATGTATCATCCACAAATGCAAAAATATTTATTTTACTGAACATGAGCTAATGAATAATGTTGTTCTACTAGGACGCTCTCCTATAAGTTGAATTTTCATTTCCAACAGCATTTAGGAGGAGTGAACTCTTCTCACAATTTGTATCTGCCAAGACAGCCACCTCACAAAAATGTACGTGTGATACCTGGTAGGATTCTATATATGCATATAAATATACATGTGTGAATAGACTACAGAAAAAGGAAACAAAAATTCACATATTTGTTAAGTTTAAAACACATGGAGAATATTTCAAATAAATTTGACTAGATTTATAACTCCTACCTTATATAATGCAAATGTCAAGTCCAACTATACAACATGTCTCCTCTGAAGTACTTGTATTTCTAATGTGTTGGGTTAATTTTCTCCATTATATTAGGATGAATAGTCTGAGTCTACTAGGTATGGGTTAGTGTCAGGGATTCAGTATTTCGAATGGAAAATTGGAAAATGAATCCAATGTGTATGTAAATATATGCTGCACAAATATCCTCCCGCTCTCATCCAGAACAATGCCTTGACATTACCTTCACCGCAAGTAAGACACAATTAGAGGAGAAGAGTTACAAAATCAGTGAATACATATCTGGAATGGAAAATGCTCAGGAGTTCACAACCTTGGAGGTGGTAGAGGAGTTTCCAAAACTAAGGGACAGGGTAAACCCTCCACAAACATGGAGCTCTGCTGGCCTAAAAACTTTTTGAGAAACTGCCTCTGAGCTTCCACACTTGAAATATATGTTGTTTTCAGGAGATTTGGCTTCCTCTGTAGTGAGAACATCAAAGCTGGGTCTGCATCTATGTGACCTGGAGGACATGGTTTCTTATTTTCCAATGAACAAGATGAAGCAGTGCTGAATCCTCTCTTTGTAGGTAAACTGAGGCCACTGGGGACTAAGTGTCTCCCCGTGTGGACTGTGAAGCCATTTGGTCCTCTTCCACTTTTTGTGGTGTTTTGGCTGCTGCACTGTGAGTTTGGTATTTGTTTCACGAAATACTAGGAGCTAAACTGGGACACAGTGCTGGAGGGAGTTCTGTCACGTGTGGTGGGTCAGGGTCTGCAAGAGAATGCACCAACTAGGCTCCTATCTCTCACAGCTTGCCCCATTGCCCCCTTGTCCATATTATCCTGATTCTTAATTTTCCTCTGAAATCTCTCCATATAACAAGATGCCTTTACATATAAGGGTCTGCTGGCTGCACCATGTCAGTTACAAGCCATTTGGAATCCAATGGTAGATAAACATGGCCCTACCACGGATGTTTTATCAAACACCTCCCCACCATTGCTCTAGACCCACTACTCAGCAGGCTCCAACTTACTGGCATCTCTGTTCTACAACATTTTCATGAAACTCAGTAAATCAAGGCACTGTCTGGTATCCTCATGATCAGCAACAGGACATCCAATGTTTCTCCAGTGCCACCTGGTCATAGGAATTTCAAAAATTTCATGGTATTTATCTAGCCATTTTTCAAGCATGAAGTTGGAGGCACTGTGGGTTTCAGTTCATTCAGCAAACATTAAATGGTGAGGAAGCTCATTTCAATGAAATCTCTGGAGAACTCTCACAGGCACGGCTTCCTAAAGAGTGGACAAAAGGTCACATTAGGCGAGGCCCATTGAGGTCTACAATGTGAGGTCCATGTGTGTTTTGACTCTCAACTATGGCTGCCATTTCTTTAAGAATAAAATCATGTGATATCCTTGCTGAGATTCCCAGGCCTCTGTGGAAATCCACCCGGGGCCTAAGTCTCAGTTTCCAAGAGCGACTTTCATGCATGGCCTCTTAAAATCCCAACAAAATTCATGGCAATGCTTCTCTGAGTTCAGTTCCAAAAACCCAGTCTCTAAGGGGAATCACACCAGAGTTCAAGTCCACGTGGACCCAGTCATTTTTTCCAATGCCACACAAATGACCAAAATTAAAACCAAAACACTCCCACATGGCCCTCATCTTATTTCGTATAGTAAATCATCTTAACCTCTTTCTGGAGGTTTCCCTGAGGGGCGCAGCCAATGACAGTGTCCAAAATCTGCTCGTTTGCCCCTCATTTGCCTAAAGTCAGGGTAGCCTGGACACCGTTTCTGTGAACCAGGAGTGAACAAATAAGCCTGCCGTTAATACTTCTGTGTTTCTCCAATTTGAGGCCTACTGATTTTAGGTATCGATTCTTTAGGTGATTCAGAGTCATGCAAAAACACAAGTACCTCTGCAGGGCTTTGAAGAACTCATTTGACCCAAAGAATCCCTATTGTCATTTGATGGAGTGCAGGAACCTAACAGAGGAAGGCAAGAGACTTCATCCACAATGAATGAAATTTTTTGCCATTTTGGTTTTGGAAGCTCACATGGGATCATTCTTAAGATCCATCAGGTGCTGAGAATCTAAGTCACAGCCACACACAGGCCCAAGAGGCTGATAAAGACACATCCCTTTCCAAAGCAATTAAGCAAAGAGCCACAGGTGAGTCCCATTCATTTCCATTTGAAAACTGTTTTCATCAGGCTTCACAAAGGGGTGGCCTGAGGCAAAGACCTTCCTGACATTCAGTGCAACACAACAATAAGTAATCAAAAGGCCCAAAGCAGGGTTTCTGCACTGAGACTTTCCTGGTCACACTTATATCTGAGTTTTCTGAGATGCTCGCAATTCTCTTCAGCTATCCAGTACATGGCCATGTCACAGAGCTTGGAGGTGGTACATATTTTGGACACAAATCCATGAGCCTATTTTGGAGAGTGGCCAGAATTCAGGAAGAGAACTACAACTTAGAAAGATAGCAGGTGTTGCAAATCGATAAGACAAGCTGCAGTCCATTCATATATTGGGCATGGGAAGATTTATACTAGACAGGACACATCCATTAATGCATTCTCTTTTCTAATGTCTACAATAACTGACACAGTGGGATACACAGAAAGAGAAACACTCGCCGTGTCAAATGACTTACTAGAAACTGTCCACTCCAAACCAAACAAACCGCCTTTTCTATCTATTCTCAGAACATGAGACAAAACAACAAACCCACACCCACTCCCACAAAGGCACCTCCTTCCCCCAAGTACGTCTGTGACTATCCGGAGTGTCCTCTGACTGGTGGGCCATACTATGTTCCCCCGAAATGGCCTGTCTTCTCTCAGATCTTGTTTCCTTGACCAACTCTGTGAAGATGTCAGGAAAACGTGGTTAGCCACTACCTGTTTTCTCAGGAAAGGTCCATCTTCAGAGCTCTCCTGGCATTTGGCCATCCTCACATCATTAGGTACCAAGAAAACTGACTCTGTCCTTGGTAAATCCAAACAAGTGAGCCCACTGGGACTGGGACTGGGACTGCCTCTGGGTGCCTGGCTTCTTGGATACCAAGTTCAGAGAGTTCCATCACCAAGGAAATGAGGTATGTCACATTCTTTGGAACTGAATGAGGTCACTGCCTTGGCAACCACTTTGTCCTAACAGTTGCTTCCAAGGGTAACATAAGATGGAGGTTGCCCCTACTTCCTGTGACACTTTCATAAGGTAGAATGTATATCACCATTGGCACCCGGGAACAGCTCTCCACTCAGGCCTGGTTTGGTCCATTTTCTGTACAATAAGAAGAGAGAGAGGCAGATTCAGACACATCCCTTCATCCTGACCAGGTTGTTTGCCATGGAAGATGACTTTTGCTCTCTCAGGTGCTTCATACCTGCCTACAACTTCTCCAGGTATCATTTGTGCATGGACATTTGAGGTTCTCATCAGGTGGAAGGTCCCCAACTTTCCTGTATTGTAAGAACCACTCTGTCCCTGCTCTTCTGTAAAATGATTGAGGGAACAGTGTATACTTGGGGTTAAAAACAGGTTTGATTTGGGTTACGAGTGATTCTGTGTGATGAATAATGGTATTGGGAACCTGCAATATTTACAAGAATATAGAGGTGATATATAAGTAGGAAAACAGAAATCTAGGTATGATTTGAAGCCCAGAAGGGTTTTGCCCTTGATTGGGATACTTAGCTTTGAATGATGTTCTGCAAAGATGCCTCAGATAATTCGATATACAATGGCATAGGACCTTGTACATTGGATGATTGAATTTAGAGAGAACATCCAGTCAAAAAGGGATATTCAATAGGATTAGGAAGATAGTCGGTAGGTTTAGGAAGAAGAGTGAGTATAGAATTTGGACCAAAAGTTCTTTAGCAATAGACTTTCGGTTGTTGAGTGAATGTAAATGTCAGCACATATGAAGAGTCAGTCACTATGTTGAACTGGGGAAAATATGTAGAAAAGCAGATATCAATAGAAATATTAGGAAATCAGGCAAACTATAAAGTGAGTGATAGAATTAGACATTTTCAACAGGGTTGAGTTTGAATATATAAATTAGGAAAAAAACAAATATGTAGTCACCAATAGGATTGACAATTGACAGCATTAGGCAACCTGGACATGGATGTTTTTAGAAATCCATGTTAACTTTCCATTTAGGCTTTGGTACAATCATAAGTGTGACCTTTCCATTTTTTGTCCAGAATATTACTGTGATAATGAGGTGACATGAGTATTTCTTTCACCATTTCTGGGAGCAATATATTGAAGATGTAAAATGAGAATCGGGGTTACAAAGAGGTTTACCCTGTTTCTAGGAATATAGAGAAAAAGCATGAATAGACCATACTGTGAATAAATAATATAACTTTTTTGAACTTTAAATAATGAACTGAACTGATATCTGAAAAATTAAAGGAAATCGTATATTGATATACAATCATTCATTCCAACCAGGTATATATGTAATGGAAATATTTGTGTTTTGGTTTATCATGAAGAGTGTGTGACGTTTGCTTCAAAATAATTATGGAAATTCAAAATAATGTATTGGAAAGAAGTCTCATGAAAAGACCAGTCAAGAAACCCTGACAATACATGTGTTCTGAAGCAAGAAGTGGTGAAAGTTGAAACAAATGCTTATTAATTTGTGAACTTGTGGATGAAATGTATATCCTGTGATGTGCAAAAACTGAAGAAACAATAATGTACCAGTGTCGAATACAAATGAATGACAAATTACATATCATGTCCCATAGGAGTCTACTTGCATTGATGTTAGACTGTGTCAGTTACTGTAGAATAATTAGGATTTGTATGCACCATTCACTGAAGTTAGTTTTCAGTACTAGGAAACAAATATGTATTTAAGGTGGATGAATATTTCTGATTATCATCTTGTGAAAAGTGGATTATAAATCCACATACATGAACATGAATGAATTTAGAGAGTGTATATTAGACACATATATTTCATATTTTGAAAATTTGGAGAGTATATCTATATCTATATCTATATCTATACACACACACACACACACACACACACACAACTCACAGACATTAAAAAGTACCAATATAAATGCCAATCGAAATTCATCAGTAAATATGTATCATCCACAAATGCAAAAATATTTATTTTACTGAACATGAGCTAATGAATAATGTTGTTCTACTAGGACGCTCTCCTATAAGTTGAATTTTCATTTCCAACAGCATTTAGGAGTAGTGAACTCTTCTCACAATTTGTATCTGCCAAGACAGCCACCTCACAAAAATGTACGTGTGATACCTGGTAGGATTCTATATATGCATATAAATATACATGTGTGAATAGACTACAGAAAAAGGAAACAAAAATTCACATATTTGTTAAGTTTAAAACACATGGAGAATATTTCAAATAAATTTGACTAGATTTATAACTCCTACCTTATATAATGCAAATGTCAAGTCCAACTATACAACATGTCTCCTCTGAAGTACTTGTATTTCTAATGTGTTGGGTTAATTTTCTCCATTATATTAGGATGAATAGTCTGAGTCTACTAGGTATGGGTTAGTGTCAGGGATTCAGTATTTCGAATGGAAAATTGGAAAATGAATCCAATGTGTATGTAAATATATGCTGCACAAATATCCTCCCGCTCTCATCCAGAACAATGCCTTGACATTACCTTCACCCCAAGTATGACACAATTAGAGGAGAAGAGTTACAAAATCAGTGAATACATATCTGGAATGGAAAATGCTCAGGAGTTCACAACCTTGGAGGTGGTAGCGGAGTTTCCAAAACTAAGGGAAAGGGTAAACCCTCCACAAACATGGAGCTCTGCTGGCCTAAAAACTTTTTGAGAAACTGCCTCTGAGCTTCCACACTTGAAATATATGTTGTTTTCAGGAGATTTGGCTTCCTCTGTAGTGAGAACATCAAAGCTGGGTCTGCATCTATGTGACCTGGAGGACATGGTTTCTTATTTTCCAATGAACAAGATGAAGCAGTGCTGAATCCTCTCTTTGTAGGTAAACTGAGGCCACTGGGGACTAAGTGTCTCCCCGTGTGGACTGTGAAGCCATTTGGTCCTCTTCCACTTTTTGTGGTGTTTTGGCTGCTGCACTGTGAGTTTGGTATTTGTTTCACGAAATACTAGGAGCTAAACTGGGACACAGTGCTGGAGGGAGTTCTGTCACGTGTGGTGGGTCAGGGTCTGCAAGAGAATGCACCAACTAGGCTCCTATCTCTCACAGCTTGCCCCATTGCCCCCTTGTCCATATCAACCTGATTCTTAATTTTCCTCTGAAAACTCTCCATATAACAAGATGCCTTTACATATAAGGGTCTGTTGGCTGCACCATGTCAGTTACAAGCCATTTGGAATCCAATGGTAGATCCACATGGCCCTACCACGGATGTTTTATCAAACACCTCCCCACCACTGCTCTAGACCCACTACTCAGCAGGCTCCAAATTTCTGGCATCTCTGTTCTACACCATTTTCATGAAACTCAGTAAATCAAGGCACTGTCTGGTATACTCATGATCAGCAACAGGACATCCAATGTTTCTCCAGTGCCACCTGGTCATAGGAATTTCAAAAATTTCATGGTATTTATCTAGCCATTTTTCAAGCATGAAGTTGGAGGCACTGTGGGTTTCAGTTCATTCAGCAAACTTTAAATGGTGAGGAAGCTCATTTCAATGAAATCTCTGGAGAACTCTCACAGGCACGGCTTCCCAAAGCGTGGACAAAAGGTCACATTAGGCCAGGCCCATTGAGGTCTACAATGTGAGGTCCATGTGTGTTTTGACTCTCAACTATGGCTGCCAATTCTTTAAGAATAAAATCATGTGATATCCTTGCTGAGATTCCCAGGCCTCTGTGGAAATCCAATTGGGGATTAGGTCTCAGTTTCCAAGAGCGACTTTCGTGCGTGGCCTCTTAAAATCCCAACAAAATTTATGGCAATGCTTCTCTGAGTTCAGTTCCAAAACCCAGTCTCTAAGGGGAATCACACCAGAGTTCAAGCCCACGTGGACCCAGTCATTTTTTCCAATGCCACACAAATGACCAAAATTAAAACCAAAACACTCCCACATGGCCCTCATCTTATTTCATATAGTCAATCATCTTAACCTCTGGCTGGAGGTTTCCATGAGGGGCGCAGCCCAAGACAGTGTCCAAAATCAGCTCGTTTGCCCCTCATTTGTCTAAAGTCAGGGTAGCCTGGACACCGTTTCTGTGAACCAGGAGTGAACAAATAAGCCTGCCGTTAATACTTCTGTGTTTCTCCAATTTGAGGCCTACTGATTTTAGGTATCGATTCTTTAGGTGATTTAGAGTCATGCGAAAACACAAGTACCTCTGCAGGGCTTTGAAGAACTCATTTGACCCAAAGAATCCCTATTGTCATTTGATGGAGTGCAGGAACCTAACAGAGGAAGGCAAGAGACTTCATCCACAATGAATGAAATTTTTTGCCATTTTGGTTTTGGAAGCTCACATGGGATCATTCTTAAGATCCATCAGGTGCTGAGAATCTAAGTCACAGCCACACACAGGCCCAAGAGGCTGATAAAGACACATCCCTTTCCAAAGCAATTAAGCAAAGAGCCACAGGTGAGGCCCATTCATTTCCATTTGAAAACTGTTTTTATCAGGCTTCACAAAGGGGTGGCCTGAGGCAAAGACCTTCCTGACATTCAGTGCAACACAACAATAAGTAAGCAAAAGGCCCAAAGCAGGGTTTCTGCACTGAGACTTTCCTGGTCACACTGATATCTGAGTTTTCTGAGATGCTCGCCATTCTCTTCAGCTATCCAGTACATGGCCATGTCACAGAGCTTGGAGGTGGTACATATTTTGGACACAAATCCATGAGCCTATTCTGGAGAGTGGCCAGAATTCAGGAAGAAAACTACAACTTAGAAAGATAGCAGGTGTTGCACATCGATAAGACAAGCTGCAGTCCATTCATATATTGGGCATGGGAAGATTTATACTAGACAGGACACATCCATTAATGCATTCTCTTTTCTAATGTCTACAACAACGGACACAGTGGGATACACAGAAAGAGAAACACTCGCCGTGTCAAATGACTTACTAGAAACTGTCCACTCCAAACCAAACAAACCGCCTTTTCTATCTATTCTCAGAACATGAGACAAAACAACAAACCCACACCCACTCCCACAAAGGCACCTCCTTCCCCCAAGTATGTCTGTGACTATCCGGAGTGTCCTCTGACTGGTGGGCCATACTATGTTCCCCCGAAATGGCCTGTCTTCTCTCAGATCTTGTTTCCTTGACCAACTCTGTGAAGATGTCAGGAAAAGTGGTTAGCCACTACCTGTTTTCTCAGGAAAGGTCCATCTTCAGAGCTCTCCTGGCATTTGGCCATCCTCACATCATTAGGTACCAAGAAAACTGACTCTGTCCTTGGTAAATCCAAACAAGTGAGCCCACTGGGACTGGGACTGGGACTGCCTCTGGGTGCCTGGCTTCTTGGATACCAAGTTCAGAGAGTTCCATCACCAAGGAAATGAGGTATGTCACATTCTTTGGAACTGAATGAGGTCACTGCCTTGGCAACCACTTTGTCCTAACAGTTGCTTCCAAGGGTAACATAAGATGGAGGTTGCCCCTACTTCCTGTGACACTTTCATAAGGTAGAATGTATATCACCATTGGCACCCGGGAACAGCTCTCCACTCAGCCCTGGTTTGGTCCATCTTCTGTACAATAAGAAGAGAGAGAGGCAGATTCAGACACATCCCTTCATCCTGACCAGGTTGTTTGCCATGGAAGATGACTTTTGCTCTCTCAGGTGCTTCATACCTGCCTACAACTTCTCCAGGTATCATTTGTGCATGGACATTTGAGGTTCTCATCAGGTGGAAGGTCCCCAACTTTCCTGTATTGTAAGAACCACTCTGTCCCTGTTCTTCTGTAAAATGATTGAGGGAACAGTGTATACTTGGGGTTAAAAACAGGTTTGATTTGGGTTACGAGTGATTCTGTGTGATGAATAATGGTATTGGGAACCTGCAATATTTACAAGAATATAGAGGTGAAATATAAGTAGGAAAACAGAAATCTAGGTATGATTTGAAGCCCAGAAGGGTTTTGCCCTTGATTGGGATACTTAGCTTTGAATGATGTTCTGCAAAGATGCCTCAGATAATTCGATATAAAATGGCATAGGACCTTGTACATTGGATGATTGAATTTAGAGAGAACATCCAGTCAAAAAGGGATATTCAATAGGATTAGGAAGATAGTCGGTAGGTTTAGGAAGAAGAGTGAGTATAGAATTTGGACCAAAAGTTCTTTAGCAATAGACTTTCGGTTGTTGAGTGAATGTAAATGTCAGCACATATGAAGAGTCAGTCACTATGTTGAACTGGGGAAAATATGTAGAAAAGCAGATATCAATAGAAATATTAGGAAATCAGGCAAACTATAAAGTGAGTGATAGAATTAGACATTTTCAACAGGGTTGAGTTTGAATATATAAATTAGGAAAAAAACAAATATGTAGTCACCAATAGGATTGACAATTGACAGCATTAGGCAACCTGGACATGGATGTTTTTAGAAATCCATGTTCACTTTCCATTTAGGCTTTGGTACAATCATAAGTGTGACCTTTCCATTTTTTGTCCAGAATATTACTGTGATAATGAGGTGACATGAGTATTTCTTTCACCATTTCTGGGAGCAATATATTGAAGATGTAAAATGAGAATCGGGGTTACAAAGAGGTTTACCCTGTTTCTAGGAATATAGAGAAAAAGCATGAATAGACCATACTGTGAATAAATAATATAACTTTTTTGAACTTTAAATAATGAACTGAACTGATATCTGAAAAATTAAAGGAAATCGTATATTGATATACAATCATTCATTCCAACCAGGTATATATGTAATGGAAATATTTGTGTTTTGGTTTATCATGAAGAGTGTGTGACGTTTGCTTCAAAATAATTATGGAAATTCAAAATAATGTATTGGAAAGAAGTCTCATGAAAAGACCAGTCAAGAAACCCTGACAATACATGTGTTCTGAAGCAAGAAGTGGTGAAAGTTGAAACAAATGCTTATTAATTTGTGAACTTGTGGATGAAATGTATATCCTGTGATGTGCAAAAACTGAAGAAACAATAATGTACCAGTGTCGAATACAAATGAATGACAAATTACATATCATGTCCCATAGGAGTCTACTTGCATTGATGTTAGACTGTGTCAGTTACTGTAGAATAATTAGGATTTGTATGCACCATTCACTGAAGTTAGTTTTCAGTACTAGGAAACAAATATGTATTTAAGGTGGATGAATATTTCTGATTATCATCTTGTGAAAAGTGGATTATAAATCCACATACATGAACATGAATGAATTTAGAGAGTGTATATTAGACACATATATTTCATATTTTGAAAATTTGGAGAGTATATCTATATCTATATCTATATCTATACACACACACACACACACACACACACACACAACTCACAGACATTAAAAAGTACCAATATAAATGCCAATCGAAATTCATCAGTAAATATGTATCATCCACAAATGCAAAAATATTTATTTTACTGAACATGAGCTAATGAATAATGTTGTTCTACTAGGACGCTCTCCTATAAGTTGAATTTTCATTTCCAACAGCATTTAGGAGGAGTGAACTCTTCTCACAATTTGTATCTGCCAAGACAGCCACCTCACAAAAATGTACGTGTGATACCTGGTAGGATTCTATATATGCATATAAATATACATGTGTGAATAGACTACAGAAAAAGGAAACAAAAATTCACATATTTGTTAAGTTTAAAACACATGGAGAATATTTCAAATAAATTTGACTAGATTTATAACTCCTACCTTATATAATGCAAATGTCAAGTCCAACTATACAACATGTCTCCTCTGAAGTACTTGTATTTCTAATGTGTTGGGTTAATTTTCTCCATTATATTAGGATGAATAGTCTGAGTCTACTAGGTATGGGTTAGTGTCAGGGATTCAGTATTTCGAATGGAAAATTGGAAAATGAATCCAATGTGTATGTAAATATATGCTGCACAAATATCCTCCCGCTCTCATCCAGAACAATGCCTTGACATTACCTTCACCCCAAGTATGACACAATTAGAGGAGAAGAGTTACAAAATCAGTGAATACATATCTGGAATGGAAAATGCTCAGGAGTTCACAACCTTGGAGGTGGTAGCGGAGTTTCCAAAACTAAGGGACAGGGTAAACCCTCCACAAACATGGAGCTCTGCTGGCCTAAAAACTTTTTGAGAAACTGCCTCTGAGCTTCCACACTTGAAATATATGTTGTTTTCAGGAGATTTGGCTTCCTCTGTAGTGAGAACATCAAAGCTGGGTCTGCATCTATGTGACCTGGAGGACATGGTTTCTTATTTTCCAATGAACAAGATGAAGCAGTGCTGAATCCTCTCTTTGTAGGTAAACTGAGGCCACTGGGGACTAAGTGTCTCCCCGTGTGGACTGTGAAGCCATTTGGTCCTCTTCCACTTTTTGTGGTGTTTTGGCTGCTGCACTGTGAGTTTGGTATTTGTTTCACGAAATACTAGGAGCTAAACTGGGACACAGTGCTGGAGGGAGTTCTGTCACGTGTGGTGGGTCAGGGTCTGCAAGAGAATGCACCAACTAGGCTCCTATCTCTCACAGCTTGCCCCATTGCCCCCTTGTCCATATCAACCTGATTCTTAATTTTCCTCTGAAAACTCTCCATATAACAAGATGCCTTTACATATAAGGGTCTGTTGGCTGCACCATGTCAGTTACAAGCCATTTGGAATCCAATGGTAGATCCACATGGCCCTACCACGGATGTTTTATCAAACACCTCCCCACCACTGCTCTAGACCCACTACTCTGCAGGCTCCAAATTTCTGGCATCTCTGTTCTACACCATTTTCATGAAACTCAGTAAATCAAGGCACTGTCTGGTATACTCATGATCAGCAACAGGACATCCAATGTTTCTCCAGTGCCACCTGGTCATAGGAATTTCAAAAATTTCATGGTATTTATCTAGCCATTTTTCAAGCATGAAGTTGGAGGCACTGTGGGTGTCAGTTCATTCAGCAAACTTTAAATGGTGAGGAAGCTCATTTCAATGAAATCTCTGGAGAACTCTCACAGGCACGGCTTCCCAAAGAGTGGACAAAAGGTCACATTAGGCCAGGCCCATTGAGGTCTACAATGTGAGGTCCATGTGTGTTTTGACTCTCAACTATGGCTGCCAATTCTTTAAGAATAAAATCATGTGATATCCTTGCTGAGATTCCCAGGCCTCTGTGGAAATCCAATTGGGGCCTAGGTCTCAGTTTCCAAGAGCGACTTTCATGCGTGGCCTCTTAAAATCCCAACAAAATTTATGGCAATGCTTCTCTGAGTTCAGTTCCAAAACCCAGTCTCTAAGGGGAATCACACCAGAGTTCAAGCCCACGTGGACCCAGTCATTTTTTCCAATGCCACACAAATGACCAAAATTAAAACCAAAACACTCCCACATGGCCCTCATCTTATTTCATATAGTCAATCATCTTAACCTCTGGCTGGAGGTTTCCATGAGGGGCGCAGCCCAAGACAGTGTCCAAAATCAGCTCGTTTGCCCCTCATTTGTCTAAAGTCAGGGTAGCCTGGACACCGTTTCTGTGAACCAGGAGTGAACAAATAAGCCTGCCGTTAATACTTCTGTGTTTCTCCAATTTGAGGCCTACTGATTTTAGGTATCGATTCTTTAGGTGATTTAGAGTCATGCGAAAACACAAGTACCTCTGCAGGGCTTTGAAGAACTCATTTGACCCAAAGAATCCCTATTGTCATTTGATGGAGTGCAGGAACCTAACAGAGGAAGGCAAGAGACTTCATCCACAATGAATGAAATTTTTTGCCATTTTGGTTTTGGAAGCTCACATGGGATCATTCTTAAGATCCATCAGGTGCTGAGAATCTAAGTCACAGCCACACACAGGCCCAAGAGGCTGATAAAGACACATCCCTTTCCAAAGCAATTAAGCAAAGAGCCACAGGTGAGGCCCATTCATTTCCATTTGAAAACTGTTTTTATCAGGCTTCACAAAGGGGTGGCCTGAGGCAAAGACCTTCCTGACATTCAGTGCAACACAACAATAAGTAAGCAAAAGGCCCAAAGCAGGGTTTCTGCACTGAGACTTTCCTGGTCACACTGATATCTGAGTTTTCTGAGATGCTCGCCATTCTCTTCAGCTATACAGTACATGGCCATGTCACAGAGCTTGGAGGTGGTACATATTTTGGACACAAATCCATGAGCCTATTCTGGAGAGTGGCCAGAATTCAGGAAGAAAACTACAACTTAGAAAGATAGCAGGTGTTGCACATCGATAAGACAAGCTGCAGTCCATTCATATATTGGGCATGGGAAGATTTATACTAGACAGGACACATCCATTAATGCATTCTCTTTTCTAATGTCTACAACAACGGACACAGTGGGATACACAGAAACAGAAACACTCGCCGTGTCAAATGACTTACTAGAAACTGTCCACTCCAAACCAAACAAACCGCCTTTTCTATCTATTCTCAGAACATGAGACAAAACAACAAACCCACACCCACTCCCACAAAGGCACCTCCTTCCCCCAAGTACGTCTGTGACTATCCGGAGTGTCCTCTGACTGGTGGGCCATACTATGTTCCCCCGAAATGGCCTGTCTTCTCTCAGATCTTGTTTCCTTGACCAACTCTGTGAAGATGTCAGGAAAAAGTGGTTAGCCACTACCTGTTTTCTCAGGAAAGGTCCATCTTCAGAGCTCTCCTGGCATTTGGCCCTCCTCACATCATTAGGTACCAAGAAAACTGACTCTGTCCTTGGTAAATCCAAACAAGTGAGCCCACTGGGACTGGGACTGGGACTGCCTCTGGGTGCCTGGCTTCTTGGATACCAAGTTCAGAGAGTTCCATCACCAAGGAAATGAGGTATGTCACATTCTTTGGAACTGAATGAGGTCACTGCCTTGGCAACCACTTTGTCCTAACAGTTGCTTCCAAGGGTAACATAAGATGGAGGTTGCCCCTACTTCCAGTGACACTTTCATAAGGTAGAATGTATATCACCATTGGCACCCGGGAACAGCTCTCCACTCAGCCCTGGTTTGGTCCATCTTCTGTACAATAAGAAGAGAGAGAGGCAGATTCAGACACATCCCTTCATCCTGACCAGGTTGTTTGCCATGGAAGATGACTTTTGCTCTCTCAGGTGCTTCATACCTGCCTACAACTTCTCCAGGTATCATTTGTGCATGGACATTTGAGGTTCTCATCAGGTGGAAGGTCCCCAACTTTCCTGTATTGTAAGAACCACTCTGTCCCTGTTCTTCTGTAAAATGATTGAGGGAACAGTGTATACTTGGGGTTAAAAACAGGTTTGATTTGGGTTACGAGTGATTCTGTGTGAAAATAATGGTATTGGGAACCTGCAATATTTACAAGAATATAGAGGTGAAATATAAGTAGGAAAACAGAAATCTAGGTATGATTTGAAGCCCAGAAGGGTTTTGCCCTTGATTGGGATACTTAGCTTTGAATGATGTTCTGCAAAGATGCCTCAGATAATTCGATATAAAATGGCATAGGACCTTGTACATTGGATGATTGAATTTAGAGAGAACATCCAGTCAAAAAGGGATATTCAATAGGATTAGGAAGATAGTCGGTAGGTTTAGGAAGAAGAGTGAGTATAGAATTTGGACCAAAAGTTCTTTAGCAATAGACTTTCGGTTGTTGAGTGAATGTAAATGTCAGCACATATGAAGAGTCAGTCACTATGTTGAACTGGGGAAAATATGTAGAAAAGCAGATATCAATAGAAATATTAGGAAATCAGGCAAACTATAAAGTGAGTGATAGAATTAGACATTTTCAACAGGGTTGAGTTTGAATATATAAATTAGGAAAAAAACAAATATGTAGTCACCAATAGGATTGACAATTGACAGCATTAGGCAACCTGGACATGGATGTTTTTAGAAATCCATGTTCACTTTCCATTTAGGCTTTGGTACAATCATAAGTGTGACCTTTCCATTTTTTGTCCAGAATATTACTGTGATAATGAGGTGACATGAGTATTTCTTTCACCATTTCTGGGAGCAATATATTGAAGATGTAAAATGAGAATCGGGGTTACAAAGAGGTTTACCCTGTTTCTAGGAATATAGAGAAAAAGCATGAATAGACCATACTGTGAATAAATAATATAACTTTTTTGAACTTTAAATAATGAACTGAACTGATATCTGAAAAATTAAAGGAAATCGTATATTGATATACAATCATTCATTCCAACCAGGTATATATGTAATGGAAATATTTGTGTTTTGGTTTATCATGAAGAGTGTGTGACGTTTGCTTCAAAATAATTATGGAAATTCAAAATAATGTATTGGAAAGAAGTCTCATGAAAAGACCAGTCAAGAAACCCTGACAATACATGTGTTCTGAAGCAAGAAGTGGTGAAAGTTGAAACAAATGCTTATTAATTTGTGAACTTGTGGATGAAATGTATATCCTGTGATGTGCAAAAACTGAAGAAACAATAATGTACCAGTGTCGAATACAAATGAATGACAAATTACATATCATGTCCCATAGGAGTCTACTTGCATTGATGTTAGACTGTGTCAGTTACTGTAGAATAATTAGGATTTGTATGCACCATTCACTGAAGTTAGTTTTCAGTACTAGGAAACAAATATGTATTTAAGGTGGATGAATATTTCTGATTATCATCTTGTGAAAAGTGGATTATAAATCCACATACATGAACATGAATGAATTTAGAGAGTGTATATTAGACACATATATTTCATATTTTGAAAATTTGGAGAGTATATCTATATCTATATCTATATCTATACACACACACACACACACACACACACACACACACAACTCACAGACATTAAAAAGTACCAATATAAATGCCAATCGAAATTCATCAGTAAATATGTATCATCCACAAATGCAAAAATATTTATTTTACTGAACATGAGCTAATGAATAATGTTGTTCTACTAGGACGCTCTCCTATAAGTTGAATTTTCATTTCCAACAGCATTTAGAAGGAGTGAACTCTTCTCACAATTTGTATCTGCCAAGACAGCCACCTCACAAAAATGTACGTGTGATACCTGGTAGGATTCTATATATGCATATAAATATACATGTGTGAATAGACTACAGAAAAAGGAAACAAAAATTCACATATTTGTTAAGTTTAAAACACATGGAGAATATTTCAAATAAATTTGACTAGATTTATAACTCCTACCTTATATAATGCAAATGTCAAGTCCAACTATACAACATGTCTCCTCTGAAGTACTTGTATTTCTAATGTGTTGGGTTAATTTTCTCCATTATATTAGGATGAATAGTCTGAGTCTACTAGGTATGGGTTAGTGTCAGGGATTCAGTATTTCGAATGGAAAATTGGAAAATGAATCCAATGTGTATGTAAATATATGCTGCACAAATATCCTCCCGCTCTCATCCAGAACAATGCCTTGACATTACCTTCACCCCAAGTATGACACAATTAGAGGAGAAGAGTTACAAAATCAGTGAATACATATCTGGAATGGAAAATGCTCAGGAGTTCACAACCTTGGAGGTGGTAGCGGAGTTTCCAAAACTAAGGGACAGGGTAAACCCTCCACAAACATGGAGCTCTGCTGGCCTAAAAACTTTTTGAGAAACTGCCTCTGAGCTTCCACACTTGAAATATATGTTGTTTTCAGGAGATTTGGCTTCCTCTGTAGTGAGAACATCAAAGCTGGGTCTGCATCTATGTGACCTGGAGGACATGGTTTCTTATTTTCCAATGAACAAGATGAAGCAGTGCTGAATCCTCTCTTTGTAGGTAAACTGAGGCCACTGGGGACTAAGTGTCTCCCCGTGTGGACTGTGAAGCCATTTGGTCCTCTTCCACTTTTTGTGGTGTTTTGGCTGCTGCACTGTGAGTTTGGTATTTGTTTCACGAAATACTAGGAGCTAAACTGGGACACAGTGCTGGAGGGAGTTCTGTCACGTGTGGTGGGTCAGGGTCTGCAAGAGAATGCACCAACTAGGCTCCTATCTCTCACAGCTTGCCCCATTGCCCCCTTGTCCATATCAACCTGATTCTTAATTTTCCTCTGAAAACTCTCCATATAACAAGATGCCTTTACATATAAGGGTCTGTTGGCTGCACCATGTCAGTTACAAGCCATTTGGAATCCAATGGTAGATCCACATGGCCCTACCACGGATGTTTTATCAAACACCTCCCCACCACTGCTCTAGACCCACTACTCAGCAGGCTCCAAATTTCTGGCATCTCTGTTCTACACCATTTTCATGAAACTCAGTAAATCAAGGCACTGTCTGGTATACTCATGATCAGCAACAGGACATCCAATGTTTCTCCAGTGCCACCTGGTCATAGGAATTTCAAAAATTTCATGGTATTTATCTAGCCATTTTTCAAGCATGAAGTTGGAGGCACTGTGGGTTTCAGTTCATTCAGCAAACTTTAAATGGTGAGGAAGCTCATTTCAATGAAATCTCTGGAGAACTCTCACAGGCACGGCTTCCCAAAGAGTGGACAAAAGGTCACATTAGGCCAGGCCCATTGAGGTCTACAATGTGAGGTCCATGTGTGTTTTGACTCTCAACTATGGCTGCCAATTCTTTAAGAATAAAATCATGTGATATCCTTGCTGAGATTCCCAGGCCTCTGTGGAAATCCAATTGGGGCCTAGGTCTCAGTTTCCAAGAGCGACTTTCATGCGTGGCCTCTTAAAATCCCAACAAAATTTATGGCAATGCTTCTCTGAGTTCAGTTCCAAAACCCAGTCTCTAAGGGGAATCACACCAGAGTTCAAGCCCACGTGGACCCAGTCATTTTTTCCAATGCCACACAAATGACCAAAATTAAAACCAAAACACTCCCACATGGCCCTCATCTTATTTCATATAGTCAATCATCTTAACCTCTGGCTGGAGGTTTCCATGAGGGGCGCAGCCCAAGACAGTGTCCAAAATCAGCTCGTTTGCCCCTCATTTGTCTAAAGTCAGGGTAGCCTGGACACCGTTTCTGTGAACCAGGAGTGAACAAATAAGCCTGCCGTTAATACTTCTGTGTTTCTCCAATTTGAGGCCTACTGATTTTAGGTATCGATTCTTTAGGTGATTTAGAGTCATGCGAAAACACAAGTACCTCTGCAGGGCTTTGAAGAACTCATTTGACCCAAAGAATCCCTATTGTCATTTGATGGAGTGCAGGAACCTAACAGAGGAAGGCAAGAGACTTCATCCACAATGAATGAAATTTTTTGCCATTTTGGTTTTGGAAGCTCACATGGGATCATTCTTAAGATCCATCAGGTGCTGAGAATCTAAGTCACAGCCACACACAGGCCCAAGAGGCTGATAAAGACACATCCCTTTCCAAAGCAATTAAGCAAAGAGCCACAGGTGAGGCCCATTCATTTCCATTTGAAAACTGTTTTTATCAGGCTTCACAAAGGGGTGGCCTGAGGCAAAGACCTTCCTGACATTCAGTGCAACACAACAATAAGTAAGCAAAAGGCCCAAAGCAGGGTTTCTGCACTGAGACTTTCCTGGTCACACTGATATCTGAGTTTTCTGAGATGCTCGCCATTCTCTTCAGCTATCCAGTACATGGCCATGTCACAGAGCTTGGAGGTGGTACATATTTTGGACACAAATCCATGAGCCTATTCTGGAGAGTGGCCAGAATTCAGGAAGAAAACTACAACTTAGAAAGATAGCAGGTGTTGCACATCGATAAGACAAGCTGCAGTCCATTCATATATAGGGCATGGGAAGATATATACTAGACAGGACACATCCATTAATGCATTCTCTTTTCTAATGTCTACAACAACGGACACAGTGGGATACACAGAAAGAGAAACACTCGCCGTGTCAAATGACTTACTAGAAACTGTCCACTCCAAACCAAACAAACCGCCTTTTCTATCTATTCTCAGAACATGAGACAAAACAACAAACCCACACCCACTCCCACAAAGGCACCTCCTTCCCCCAAGTATGTCTGTGACTATCCGGAGTGTCCTCTGACTGGTGGGCCATACTATGTTCCCCCGAAATGGCCTGTCTTCTCTCAGATCTTGTTTCCTTGACCAACTCTGTGAAGATGTCAGGAAAAAGTGGTTAGCCACTACCTGTTTTCTCAGGAAAGGTCCATCTTCAGAGCTCTCCTGGCATTTGGCCATCCTCACATCATTAGGTACCAAGAAAACTGACTCTGTCCTTGGTAAATCCAAACAAGTGAGCCCACTGGGACTGGGACTGGGACTGCCTCTGGGTGCCTGGCTTCTTGGATACCAAGTTCAGAGAGTTCCATCACCAAGGAAATGAGGTATGTCACATTCTTTGGAACTGAATGAGGTCACTGCCTTGGCAACCACTTTGTCCTAACAGTTGCTTCCAAGGGTAACATAAGATGGAGGTTGCCCCTACTTCCTGTGACACTTTCATAAGGTAGAATGTATATCACCATTGGCACCCGGGAACAGCTCTCCACTCAGCCCTGGTTTGGTCCATCTTCTGTACAATAAGAAGAGAGAGAGGCAGATTCAGACACATCCCTTCATCCTGACCAGGTTGTTTGCCATGGAAGATGACTTTTGCTCTCTCAGGTGCTTCATACCTGCCTACAACTTCTCCAGGTATCATTTGTGCATGGACATTTGAGGTTCTCATCAGGTGGAAGGTCCCCAACTTTCCTGTATTGTAAGAACCACTCTGTCCCTGCTCTTCTGTAAAATGATTGAGGGAACAGTGTATACTTGGGGTTAAAAACAGGTTTGATTTGGGTTACGAGTGATTCTGTGTGATGAATAATGGTATTGGGAACCTGCAATATTTACAAGAATATAGAGGTGAAATATAAGTAGGAAAACAGAAATCTAGGTATGATTTGAAGCCCAGAAGGGTTTTGCCCTTGATTGGGATACTGAGCTTTGAATGATGTTCTGCAAAGATGCCTCAGATAATTCGATATAAAATGGCATAGGACCTTGTACATTGGATGATTGAATTTAGAGAGAACATCCAGTCAAAAAGGGATATTCAATAGGATTAGGAAGATAGTCGGTAGGTTTAGGAAGAAGAGTGAGTATAGAATTTGGACCAAAAGTTCTTTAGCAATAGACTTTCGGTTGTTGAGTGAATGTAAATGTCAGCACATATGAAGAGTCAGTCACTATGTTGAACTGGGGAAAATATGTAGAAAAGCAGATATCAATAGAAATATTAGGAAATCAGGCAAAGTATAAAGTGAGTGATAGAATTAGACATTTTCAACAGGGTTGAGTTTGAATATATAAATTAGGAAAAAAACAAATATGTAGTCACCAATAGGATTGACAATTGACAGCATTAGGCAACCTGGACATGGATGTTTTTAGAAATCCATGTTCACTTTCCATTTAGGCTTTGGTACAATCATAAGTGTGACCTTTCCATTTTTTGTCCAGAATATTACTGTGATAATGAGGTGACATGAGTATTTCTTTCACCACTTCTGGGAGCAATATATTGAAGTTGTAAAATGAGAATCGGTGTTACAAAGAGGTGTACCCTGTTTCTAGGAATATAGAGAAAAAGCATGAATAGACCATACTGTGAATAAATAATATAACTTTTTTGAACTTTAAATAATGAACTGAACTGATATCTGAAAAATTAAAGGAAATCGTATATTGATATACAATCATTCATTCCAACCAGGTATATATGTAATGGAAATATTTGTGTTTTGGTTTACCATGAAGAGTGTGTGACGTTTGCTTCAAAATGATTATGGAAATTCAAAATAATGTATTGGAAAGAAGTCTCATGAAAAGACCAGTCAAGAAACCCTGACAATACATGTGTTCTGAAGCAAGAAGTGGTGAAAGTTGAAACAAATGCTTATTAATTTGTGAACTTGTGCATGAAATGTATATCCTGTGATGTGCAAAAACTGAAGAAACAATAATGTACCAGTGTCGAATACAAATGAATGACAAATTACATATCATGTCCCATAGGAGTCTACTTGCATTGATGTTAGACTGTGTCAGTTACTGTAGAATAATTAGGATTTGTATGCACCATTCACTGAAGTTAGTTTTCAGTACTAGGAAACAAATATGTTTTTAAGGTGGATGAATATTTCTGATTATCATCTTGTGAAAAGTGGATTATAAATCCACATACATGAACATGAATGAATTTAGAGAGTGTATATTAGACACATATATTTCATATTTTGAAAATTTGGAGAGTATATCTATATCTATATCTATATCTATACACACACACACACACACACACACACACACACACACAACTCACAGACATTAAAAAGTACCAATATAAATGCCAATCGAAATTCATCAGTAAATATGTATCATCCACAAATGCAAAAATATTTATTTTACTGAACATGAGCTAATGAATAATGTTGTTCTACTAGGACGCTCTCCTATAAGTTGAATTTTCATTTCCAACAGCATTTAGGAGGAGTGAACTCTTCTCAAAATTTGTATCTGCCAAGACAGCCACCTCACAAAAATGTACGTGTGATACCTGGTAGGATTCTATATATGCATATAAATATGCATGTGTGAATAGACTACAGAAAAAGGAAACAAAAATTCACATATTTGTTAAGTTTAAAACACATGGAGAATATTTCAAATAAATTTGACTAGATTTATAACTCCTACCTTATATAATGCAAATGTCAAGTCCAACTATACAACATGTCTCCTCTGAAGTACTTGTATTTCTAATGTGTTGGGTTTATTTTCTCCATTATATTAGGATGAATAGTCTGAGTCTACTAGGTATGGGTTAGTGTCAGGGATTCAGTATTTCGAATGGAAAATTGGAAAATGAATCCAATGTGTATGTAAATATATGCTGCACAAATATCCTCCCGCTCTCATCCAGAACAATGCCTTGACATTACCTTCACCCCAAGTAAGACACAATTAGAGGAGAAGAGTTACAAAATCAGTGAATACATATCTGGAATGGAAAATGCTCAGGAGTTCACAACCTTGGAGGTGGTAGAGGAGTTTCCAAAACTAAGGGACAGGGTAAACCCTCCACAAACATGGAGCTCTGCTGGCCTAAAAACTTTTTGAGAAACTGCCTCTGAGCTTCCACACTTGAAATATATGTTGTTTTCAGGAGATTTGGCTTCCTCTGTAGTGAGAACATCAAAGCTGGGTCTGCATCTATGTGACCTGGAGGACATGGTTTCTTATTTTCCAATGAACAAGATGAAGCAGTGCTGAATCCTCTCTTTGTAGGTAAACTTAGGCCACTGGGGACTAAGTGTCTCCCCGTGTGGACTGTGAAGCCATTTGGTCCTCTTCCACTTTTTGTGGTGTTTTTGCTGCTGCACTGTGAGTTTGGTATTTGTTTCACGAAATACTAGGAGCTAAACTGGGACACAGTGCTGGAGGGAGTTCTGTCACGTGTGGTGGGTCAGGGTCTGCAAGAGAATGCACCAACTAGGCTCCTATCTCTCACAGCTTGCCCCATTGCCCCCTTGTCCATATCAACCTGATTCTTAATTTTCCTCTGAAAACTCTCCATATAACAAGATGCCTTTACATATAAGGGTCTGCTGGCTGCACCATGTCAGTTACAAGCCATTTGGAATCCAATGGTAGATCCACATGGCCCTACCACGGATGTTTTATCAAACACCTCCCCACCACTGCTCTAGACCCACTACTCAGCAGGCTCCAAATTTCTGGCATCTCTGTTCTACACCATTTTCATGAAACTCAGTAAATCAAGGCACTGTCTGGTATACTCATGATCAGCAACAGGACATCCAATGTTTCTCCAGTGCCACCTGGTCATAGGAATTTCAAAAATTTCATGGTATTTATCTAGCCATTTTTCAAGCATGAAGTTGGAGGCACTGTGGGTTTCAGTTCATTCAGCAAACATTAAATGGTGAGGAAGCTCATTTCAATGAAATCTCTGGAGAACTCTCACAGGCATGGCTTCCCAAAGAGTGGACAAAATGTCACATTAGGCCAGGCCCATTGAGGTCTACAATGTGAGGTCCATGTGTGTTTTGACTCTCAACTATGGCTGCCATTTCTTTAAGAATAAAATCATGTGATATCCTTGCTGAGATTCCCAGGCCTCTGTGGAAATCCACCCAGGATAGGTCTCAGTTTCCAAGAGCGACTTTCATGCATGGCCTCTTAAAATCCCAACAAAATTCATGGCAATGCTTCTCTGAGTTCAGTTCCAAAACCCAGTCTCTAAGGGGAATCACACCAGAGTTCAAGCACACGTGGACCTAGTCATTTTTTCCAATGCCACACAAATGACCAAAATTAAAACCAAAACACTCCCACATGGCCCTCATCTTATTTCATATAGTCAATCATCTTAACCTCTGGCTGGAGGTTTCCATGAGGGGCGCAGCCCAAGACAGTGTCCAAAATCAGCTCGTTTGCCCCTCATTTGTCTAAAGTCAGGGTAGCCTGGACACCGTTTCTGTGAACCAGGAGTGAACAAATAAGCCTGCCGTTAATACTTCTGTGTTTCTTCAATTTGAGGCCTACTGATTTTAGGTATCGATTCTTTAGGTGATTTAGAGTCATGCAAAACCACAAGCACTTCTGCAGGGCTTTGAAGAACTCATTTGACCCAAAGAATCCCTATTGTCATTTGATGGAGTGCAGGAACCTAACAGAGGAAGGCAAGAGACTTCATCCACAATGAATGAAATTTTTGCCATTTTGGTTTTGGAAGCTCACATGGGATCATTCTTAAGATCCATCAGGTGCTGAGAATCTAAGTCACAGCCACACACAGGCCCAAGAGGCTGATAAAGACACATCCCTTTCCAAAGCAATTAAGCAAAGAGCCACAGGTGAGGCCCATTCATTTCCATTTGAAAACTGTTTTCTTCAGGCTTCACAAAGGGGTGGCCTGAGGCAAAGACCTTCCTGACATTCAGTGCAACACAACAATAAGTAAGCAAAAGGCCCAAAGCAGGGTTTCTGCACTGAGACTTTCCTTGTCACACTGATATCTGAGTTTTCTGAGATGCTCGCCATTCTCATCAGCTATCCAGTACATGGCCATGTCACAGAGCTTGGAGGTGGTACATATTTTGGACACAAATCCATGAGCCTATTCTGGAGAGTGGCCAGAATTCAGGAAGAAAACTACAACTTAGAAAGATAGCATGTGTTGCACTTCGATAAGACAAGCTGCAGTCCATTCATATATTGGGCATGGGAAGATTTATACTAGACAGGACACATCCATTAACGCATTCTCTTTTCTAATGTCTACAACAACGGACACAGTGGGATACACAGAAACAGAAACACTCGCCGAGTCAAATGACTTACTAGAAACTGTCCACTCCAAACCAAACAAACCGCCTTTTCTATCTATTCTCAGAACATGAGACAAAACAACAAACCCACACCCACTCCCACAAAGGCACCTCCTTCCCCCAAGTAGGTCTGTGACTATCCGGAGTGTCCTCTGACTGGTGGGCCATACTATGTTCCCCCGAAATGGCCTGTCTTCTCTCAGATCTTGTTTCCTTGACCAACTCTGTGAAGATGTCAGGAAAAAGTGGTTAGCCACTACCTGTTTTCTCAGGAAGGGTCCATCTTCAGAGCTCTCCTGGCATTTGGCCATCCTCACATCATTAGGTACCAAGAAAACTGACTCTGTCCTTGGTAAATCCCAAACAAGTGAGCCCACTGGGACTGGGACTGGGACTGCCTCTGGGTGCCTGGCTTCTTGGATACCAAGTTCAGAGAGTTCCATCACCAAGGAAATGAGGTATGTCACATTCTTTGGAACTGAATGAGGTCACTGCCTTGGCAACCACTTTGTCCTAACAGTTGCTTCCAAGGGTTACATAAGATGGAGGTTGCCCCTACTTCCTGTGACACTTTCATAAGGTAGAATGTATATCACCATTGGCACCCGGGAACAGCTCTCCACTCATCCCTGGTTCGGTCCATCTTCTGTACAATAAGAAGAGAGAGAGGCAGATTCAGACACATCCCTTCATCCTGACCAGGTTGTTTGCCATGGAAGATGACTTTTGCTCTCTCAGGTGCTTCATACCTGCCTAGAACTTCTCCAGGTATCCTTTGTGCATGGACATTTGAGGTTCTCATCAGGTGGAAGGTCCCCAACTTTCCTGTATTGTAAGAACCACTCTGTCCCTGCTCTTCTGTAAAATGATTGAGGGAACAGTGTATACTTGGGGTCAAAAACAGGTTTGATTTGGGTTATGAGTGATTCTGTGTGATGAGTAATGGTATTGGAATCTGCAGAATTTACAAGAATATTGAGGTGAAATATAAGTAGGAAAACAGAAATCTAGGTATGATTTGAAGCCCAAAAGGGTTTTGCCCTTGATTGGGATACTTAGCTTTGAATGATGTTCTGCAAAGATGCCTCAGATAATTCGATATACAATGGCATAGGACCTTGTACATTGGATGATTGAATTTAGAAGAGAACATCCAGTCAAAAAGGGATATTCAGTAGGATTAGGAAGATAGTCGGTAGGTTTAGGAAGAAGAGTGAGTATAGGATTTGGACCAAAAGTTCTTTAGCAATAGATTTTCAGTTGTTGAGTGAATGTAAATGTCAGCACATATGAAGAGTCAGTCACTATGTTGAACTGGATAAAATATGTAGAAAAGCAGATATCAATAGAAACATTACGAAATCAGGCAAAGTATAAAGTGAGTGATAGAATTAGACATTTTCAACAGGGTTGAGTTTGAATATATAAATTAGGAAAAAAACAAATATGTAGTCACCAATAGGATTGACAATTGACAGCATTAGGCAACCTGGACATGGATGTTTTTAGAAATCCATGTCCACTTTCCATTTAGGCTTTGGTACAATCATAAGTGTGACCTTTCCATTTTTTGTCCAGAATATTACTGTGATAATGAGGTGACATGAGTATTTCTTTCACCATTTCTGGGAGCAATATATTGAAGATGTAAAATGAGAATCGGGGGTACAAAGAGGTGTACCCTATTTCTAGGAACATAGAGAAAGAGCATGAATAGACCATACAGTGAATCAAAAATATAACTTTTTTGAACTTTAAATAATGAATTGAACTGATATCTGAAAAATTAAAGGAAATCGTATATTGATATACAATCATTCATTCCAACCAGGTATATATGTAATGGAAATATTTGTGTTTTGGTTTATCATGAAGAGTGTGTGAGTTTTGCTTCAAAATGATTATGGAAATTCAAAATAATGTGTTTGGAAAGAAGTCTCACGAAAAGACCAGTCAAGAAATCCTGACAATACATGTGTTCTGAAGCAAGAAGTGGTGAAAGTTGAAACAAATGCTTATTAATTTGTGAACTTGTGGATGAAATGTATATCCTGTGATGTGCAAAAACTGAAGAAACAATAATGTACCAGTGTCGAATACAAATGAATGACAAATTACATATCATGTCCCATAGGAGTCTACTTGCATTGATGTTAGACTGGGTCAGTTACTGTAGAATAATTAGAATTTGTATGCACCATTCACTGAAGTTAGTTTTCAGTACTAGGAAACAAATATGTATTTCAGGTGGATGAATATTTGTGATTATCATCTTGTGAAAAGTGGATTATAAATCCACATACATGAACATGAATGAATTTAGAGAGTGTATATTAGACACATATATTTCATATTTTGAAAAATTTGGAGAGTATATCTATATCTATATCTATATCTACACACACACACACACACACACACACACACACACAACTCACAGACATTAAAAAGTACCAATATAAATGCCAATCGAAATTCATCAGTAAATATGTATCATCCACAAATGCAAAAATATTTATTTTACTGAACATGAGTTAATGTATAATGTTGTTCTACTAGGACGCTCTCCTATAAGTTGAATTTTCATTTCCAACAGCATTTAGGAGGAGTGAACACTTCTCACAATTTGTATCTGCCAAGACAGCCACCTCACAAAAATGTACGTGTGATACCTGGTAGGATTCTATATATGCATATAAATATACATGTGTGAATAGACTACAGAAAAAGGAAACAAGAATTCACATATTTGTTAAGTTTAAAACACATGGAGAATATTTCAAATAAATTTGACTAGATTTATAACTCCTACCTTATATAATGCAAATGTCAAGTCCAACTATACAACATGTCTCCTCTGAAGTACTTGTATTTCTAATGTGTTGGGTTAATTTTCTCCATTATATTAGGATGAATAGTCTGAGTCTACTAGGTATGGGTTAGTGTCAGGGATTCAGTATTTCGAATGGAAAATTGGAAAATGAATCCAATGTGTATGTAAATATATGCTGCACAAATATCCTCCCGCTCTCATCTAGAACAATGCCTTGACATTACCTTCACCCCAAGTAAGACACAATTAGAGGAGAAGAGTTACAAAATCAGTGAATACATATCTGGAATGGAAAATGCTCAGGAGTTCACAACCTTGGAGGTGGTAGAGGAGTTTCCAAAACTAAGGGACAGGGTAAGCACTCCACAAACATGGAGCTCTGCTGGCCTAAAAACTTTTTGAGAAACTGCCTCTGAGCTTCCACACTTGAAATATATGTTGTTTTCAGGAGATTTGGCTTCCTCTGTAGTGAGAACATCAAAGCTGGGTCTGCATCTATGTGACCTGGAGGACATGGTTTCTTATTTTCCAATGAAAAAGATGAAGCAGTGCTGAATCCTATCTTTGTAGGTAAACTGAGGCCATTGGGGACTAAGTGTCTCCCCGTGTGGACTGTGAAGCCATGTGGTCCTCTTCCACTTTTTGTGGTGTTTTTTCTGCTGCACTGTGAATTTGATATTTGTTTCACGAAATACTAGGAGCTAACAGGGGACACAGTGCTGGAGGGAGTTCTGTCACGTGTGGTGGGTCAGGGTCTGCAAGAGAATGCACCAACAAGGCTCCTATCTCTCACAGCTTGCCCCATTGCCCCCTTGTCCATATCAACCTGATTCTTAATTTTCCTCTGAAAACTCTCCATGTAACAAGATGCCTTTACATATAAGGGTCTGCTGGCTGCACCATGTCAGTTACAAGCCATTTGGAATCCAATGGTAGATCCACATGGCCCTACCACGGATGTTTTATCAAACACCTCCCCACCACTGCTCTAGACCCACTACTCAGCAGGCTCCAAATTTCTGGCATCTCTGTTCTACACCATTTTCATGAAACTCATTAAATCAAGGCACTGTCTGGTATACTCATGATCAGCAACAGGACATCCAATGTTTCTCCAGTGCCACCTGGTCATAGGAATTTCAAAAATTTCATGGTATTTATCTAGCCATTTTTCAAGCATGAAGTTGGAGGCACTGTGGGTTTCAGTTCATTCAGCAAACATTAAATGGTGAGGAAGCTCATTTCAATGAAATCTCTGGAGAACTCTCACAGGCATGGCTTCCCAAAGAGTGGACAAAAGGTCACATTAGGCCAGGCCCATTGAGGTCTACAATGTGAGGTCCATGTGTGTTTTGACTCTCAACTATGGCTGCCATTTCTTTAAGAATAAAATCATGTGATATCCTTGCTGAGATTCCCAGGCCTCTGTGGAAATCCACCCGGGGCCTAGGTCTCAGTTTCCAAGAGCGACTTTCATGCGTGGCCTCTTAAAATCCCAACAAAATTCATGGCAATGCTTCTCTGAGTTCAGTTCCAAAACCCAGTCTCTAAGGGGAATCACACCAGAGTTCAAGCCCACGTGGACCCAGTCATTTTTTCCAATGCCACACAAATGACCAAAATTAAAACCAAAACACTCCCACATGGCCCTCATCTTATTCCATATAGTCAATCATCTTAACCTCTGGCTGGAGGTTTCCATGAGGGGCGCAGCCAATGACAGTGTCCAAAATCAGCTCGTTTGCCCCTCATTTGTCTAAAGTCAGGGTAGCCTGGACACCGTTTCTGTGAACCAGGAGTGAACAAATAAGCCTTCCGTTAATACTTCTGTGTTTCTCCAATTTGAGGCCTACTGATTTTAGGTATCGATTCTTTAGGTGATTTAGAGTCATGCGAAAACACAAGCACCTCTGCAGGGCTTTGAAGAACTCATTTGACCCAAAGAATCCCTATTGTCATTTGATGGAGTGCAGGAACCTAACAGAGGAAGGCAAGAGACTTCATCCACAATGAATGAAATTTTTTGCCATTTTGGTTTTGGAAGCTCACATGGGATCATTCTTAAGATCCATCAGGTGCTGAGAATCTAAGTCACAGCCACACACAGGCCCAAGAGGCTGATAAAGACACATCCCTTTCCAAAGCAATTAAGCAAAGAGCCACAGGTGAGGCCCATTCATTTCCATTTGAAAACTGTTTTCTTCAGGCTTCACAAAGGGGTGGCCTGATGCAAAGATCTTCCTGACATTCAGTGCAACACAACAATAAGTAAGCAAAAGGCCCAAAGCAGGGTTTCTGCACTGAGACTTTCCTGGTCACACTGATATCTGAGTTTTCTGAGATGCTCGCCATTCTCTTCAGCTATCCAGTACATGGCCATGTCACAGAGCTTGGAGGTAGTACATATTTTGGACACAAATCCATGAGCCTATTCTGGAGAGTGGCCAGAATTCAGGAAGAAAGCAACAACTTAGAAAGATAGCAGGTGTTGCACATCGATAAGACAAGCTGCAGTCCATTCATATATTGGGCAGGATGAATTTTGGTATGATTTATACTAGACAGGACACATCCATTAATGCATTCTCTTTTCTAATGTCTACAACAACGGACACAGTGGGATACACAGAAACAGAAACACTCGCCGTGTCAAATGACTTACTAGAAACTGTCCACTCCAAACCAAACAAACTGCCTTTCCTATCTATTCTGAGAACATGAGACAAAACAACAAACCCACACCCACTCCCACAAAGGCACCTCCTTGCCCCAAGTAGGTCTGTGACTATCCGGAGTGTCCTCTGAATGGTGGGCCATACTATGTTCCCCCGAAATGGCCTGTCTTCTCTCAGATCTTGTTTCCTTGACCATCTCTGTGAAGATGTCAGGAAAAAGTGGTTAGCCACTACCTGTTTTCTCAGGAAAGGTCCATCTTCAGAGCTCTCCTGGCATTTGGCCATCCTCATATCATTAGGTACCAAGAAAACTGACTCTGTCCTTGATAAATCCAAACAAGTGAGCCCACTGGGACTGGGACTGCGACTGCCTCTGGGTGCCTGGCTTCTTGGATACCAAGTTCAGAGAGTTCCATCACCAAGGAAATGAGGTATGTCACATTCTTTGGAACTGAATGAGGTCACTGCCTTGGCAACCACTTTGTCCTAACAGTTGCTTCAAAGGGTAACATAAAATGGAGGTTGCCCCCGCTTCCTGTGACACTTTCATAAGGTAGAATGTATATCACCATTGGCACCCCGGAACAGCTCTCCACTCAGGCCTGGTTTGGTCCATCTTCTCTACAATATGAAGAGAGAGATTCAGATTCAGACACATCCCTTCATCCTGACCAGGTTGTATGCCATGGAAGATGACTTTTGCTCTCTCAGGTGCTTCATACCTGCCTACAACTTCTCCAGGTATCATTTGTGCATGGACATTTGAGGTTCTCATCAGGTGGAAGGTCCCCAACTTTCCTGTATTGTAAGAACCACTCTGTCCCTGCTCTTCTGTAAAATGATTGAGGGAACAGTGTATACTTCGGGTTAAAAACAGGTTTGATTTGGGTTACGAGTGATTCTGTGTGATGAATAATGGTATTGGGAACTTGCAATATTTACAAGAATATAGAGGTGAAATATAAGTAGGAAAACAGAAATCTAGGTATGATTTGAAGCCCAGAAGGGTTTTGCCCTTGATTGGGATACTTAGCTTTGAATGATGTTCTGCAAAGATGCCTCAGATAATTCGATATACAATGGCATAGGACCTTGTACATTGGATGATTGAATTTAGAAGAGAACATCCAGTCAAAAAGGGATATTCAGTAGGATTAGGAAGATAGTCGGTAGGTTTAGGAAGAAGAGTGAGTATAGGATTTGGACCAAAAGTTCTTTAGCAATAGACTTTCGGTTGTTGAGTGAATGTAAATGTCAGCACATATGAAGGGTCAGTCACTATGTTGAACTGGGGAAAATATGTAGAAAAGCAGATATCAATAGAAACATTACGAAATCAGGCAAAGTATAAAGTGAGTGATAGAATTAGACATTTTCAACAGGGTTGAGTTTGAATATATAAATTAGGAAAAAAACAAATATGTAGTCACTAATAGGATTGACAATTGACAGCATTAGGCAACCTGGACATGGATTTTTTTAGAAATCCATGTTCACTTTCCATTTAGGCTTTGGTACAATCATAAGTGTGACCTTTCCGTTTTTGGTCCAGAATATTACTGTGATAATGAGGTGACATGAGTATTTCTTTCACCATTTCTTGGAGTAATATATTGAAGATGTAAAATGAGAATCAGGGGTACAAAGAGGTGTACCCTGTTTCTAGGAACATAGAGAAAAACCATGAATAGACCATACTGTGAATAAATAATATACCTTTTTTGAACTTTAAATAATGAATTGAACTGATATCTGAAAAATTAAAGGAAATCGTATATAGATATACAATCATTCATTCCAACCAGGTATATATGTAATGGAAATATTTGTGTTTAGGTTTATCATGAAGAGTGTGTGAGTTTTGCTTCAAAATGATTATGGAAATTCAAAATAATGTGTTTGGAAAGAAGTCTCATGAAAAGACCAGTCAAGAAACCCTGACAATACATGTGTTCTGAAGCAAGAAGTGGTGAAAGTTGAAACAAATTCTTATTGATTTGTGAACTTGTGTATGAAATGTATATCCTGTGATGTGCAAAAACTGAAGAAACAATAATGTACCAGTGTCGAATACAAATGAATGACAAATTACAGATCATGTCCCATAGGAGTCTTCTTGCATTGATGTTAGACTGGGTCAATTACTGTAGAATAATTAGGATTTGTATGCACCATTCACTGAAGTTAGTTTTCAGTACTAGGAAACAAATATGTATTTCAGGTGGATGAATATTTCTGATTATAATCTTGTGAAAAGTGGATTATAAATCCACATACATGAACATGAATGAATTTAGAGAGTGTATATTAGACGCATATATTTCATATTTTGAAAAATTTGGAGAGTATATCTATATCTATATCTATATCTATACACACACACACACACACACACACACACACAAACACAAACACTCACAGACATTAAAAATACCAATATAAATGCCAATCGAAATTCATCAGTAAATATGTATCATCCACAAATGCAAAAATATTTATTTTACTGAACATGAGGTAATGTATAAAGTTGTTCTACTAGGACGCTCTCCTATAGGTTGAATTTTCATTTCCAACAGCATTTAGGAGGAGTGAACTCTTCTCACAATTTGTATCTGCCAAGACAGCCACCTCACAAAAATGTACGTGTGATACCTGGTAGGATTCTATATATGCATATAAATATACATGTGTGAATAGGCTACAGAAAAGGGAAACAAGAATTCACATATTTGTTAAGTTTAAAAACACATGGAGAATATTTCAATTAAAATTTGACTAGATTTATAACTCCTACCTTATATAATGCAAATGTCAAGTCCAACTATACAACATGTCTCCTCTAAAGTACTTGTATTTCTAATTTGTTGGGTTAATTTTCTCCATTATATTAAGATGAATAGTCTGAGTCTACTAGGTATGGGTTAGTGTCAGGGATTCAGTATTTCGAATGGAAAATTGGAAAATGAATCCAATGTGTATGTAAATATATGCTGCACAAATATCCTCCCGCTCTCATCCAGAACAAAGCCTTGACATTACCTTCACCCCAAGTAAGACACAATTAGAGGAGAAGAGTTACAAAATCAGTGAATACATATCTGGAATGGAAAATGCTCAGGAGTTCACAACCTTGGAGGTGGTAGAGGAGTTTCCAAAACTAAGGGACAGAGTAAACCCTCCACAAACATGGAGCTCTGCTGGCCTAAAAACTTTTTGAGAAACTGCCTCTGAGCTTCCACACTTGAAATATATGTTGTTTTCAGGAGATTTGGCTTCCTCTGTAGTGAGAACATCAAAGCTGGGTCTGCATCTATGTGACCTGGAGGACATGGTTTCTTATTTTCCAATGAACAAGATGAAGCAGTGCTGAATCCTCTCTTTGTAGGTAAACTGAGGCCACTGGGGACTAAGTGTCTCCCCGTGTGGACTGTGAAGCCATTTGGTCCTCCTCCACTTTTTGTGGTGTTTTTGCTGCTGCACTGTGATTTTGGTATTTGTTTCACGAAATACTAGGAGCTAAACTGGGACACAGTGCTGGAGGGAGTTCTGTCACGTGTGGTGGGTCAGGGTCTGCAAGAGAATGCACCAACTAGGCTCCTATCTCTCACAGCTTGCCCCATTGCCCCCTTGTCCATATTATCCTGATTCTTAATTTTCCTCTGAAATCTCTCCATATAACAAGATGCCTTTACATATAAGGGTCTGCTGGCTGCACCATGTCAGTTACAAGCCATTTGGAATCCAATGGTAGATAAACATGGCCCTACCACGGATGTTTTATCAAACACCTCCCCACCATTGCTCTAGACCCACTACTCAGCAGGCTCCAACTTACTGGCATCTCTGTTCTACAACATTTTCATGAAACTCAGTAAATCAAGGCACTGTCTGGTATCCTCATGATCAGCAACAGGACATCCAATGTTTCTCCAGTGCCACCTGGTCATAGGAATTTCAAAAATTTCATGGTATTTATCTAGCCATTTTTCAAGCATGAAGTTGGAGGCACTGTGGGTTTCAGTTCATTCAGCAAACATTAAATGGTGAGGAAGCTCATTTCAATGAAATCTCTGGAGAACTCTCACAGGCACGGCTTCCTAAAGAGTGGACAAAAGGTCACATTAGGCGAGGCCCATTGAGGTCTACAATGTGAGGTCCATGTGTGTTTTGACTCTCAACTATGGCTGCCATTTCTTTAAGAATAAAATCATGTGATATCCTTGCTGAGATTCCCAGGCCTCTGTGGAAATCCACCCGGGGCCTAAGTCTCAGTTTCCAAGAGCGACTTTCATGCATGGCCTCTTAAAATCCCAACAAAATTCATGGCAATGCTTCTCTGAGTTCAGTTCCAAAAACCCAGTCTCTAAGGGGAATCACACCAGAGTTCAAGTCCACGTGGACCCAGTCATTTTTTCCAATGCCACACAAATGACCAAAATTAAAACCAAAACACTCCCACATGGCCCTCATCTTATTTCGTATAGTAAATCATCTTAACCTCTTTCTGGAGGTTTCCCTGAGGGGCGCAGCCAATG
Source organism: Callospermophilus lateralis (assembly GCF_048772815.1). Classification (NCBI taxonomy): domain Eukaryota; kingdom Metazoa; phylum Chordata; class Mammalia; order Rodentia; family Sciuridae; genus Callospermophilus; species Callospermophilus lateralis. The sequence goes on from NW_027513173.1 coordinate 170,859, forward strand.
ACAGTGTCCAAAATCTGCTCGTTTGCCCCTCATTTGCCTAAAGTCAGGGTAGCCTGGACACCGTTTCTGTGAACCAGGAGTGAACAAATAAGCCTGCGGTTAATACTTCTCTGTTTCTCCAATTTGAGGCCTACTGATTTTAGGTATCGATTCTTTAGGTGATTTAGAGTCATGCGAAAACACAAGCACCTCTGCAGTGCTTTGAAAAACTCATTTGACCCAAAGAATCCCTATTGTCATTTGATGGAGTGCAGGAACCTAACAGAGGAAGGCAAGAGACTTCATCCACAATGAATGAAATTTTTTGCCATTTTGGTTTTGGAAGCTCACATGGGATCATTCTTAAGATCCATCAGGTGCTGAGAATCTAAGTCACAGCCACACACAGGCCCAAGAGGCTGATAAAGACACATCCCTTTCCAAAGCAATTAAGCAAAGAGCCACAGGTGAGGCCCATTCATTTCCATTTGAAAACTGTTTTCTTCAGGCTTCACAAAGGGGTGGCCTGAGGCAAAGACTTTCTTGACATTCAGTGCAACACAATAATAAGTAAGCAAAAGGCCCAAAGCAGGGTTTCTGCACTGAGACTTTCCTGGTCACACTGATATCTGAGTTTTCTGAGATGCTCGCCATTCTCTTCAGCTATCCAGTACATGGCCATGTCACAGAGCTTGGAGGTGGTACATATTTTGGACACAAATCCATGAGCCTATTCCGGAGAGTGGCCAGAATTCAGGAAGAAAACAACAACGTAGAAAGATAGCAGGTGTTGCACATTGATAAGACAAGCTGCAGTCCATTCATATATTGGGCAGGATGAATTATGGGATGATTTATACTAGACAGGACACATTCATTAATGCATTCTCTTTTCGAATGTCTACAACAACGGACACAGTGGGATACACAGAAACACTCGCCGTGTCAAATGACTTACTAGAAACTGTCCACTCCAAACCAAACAAAAAACCTTTCCTATCTATTCTCAGAACATGAGACAAAACAACAAACCCACACCCACTCCCACAAAGGCACCTCCTTCCCCCAAGTAGGTCTGTGACTATCCGGAGTGTCCTCTGACTGGTGGGCCATACTATGTTCCCCCGAAATGGCCTGTCTTCTCTCAGATCTTGTTTCCTTGACCAACTTTGTGAAGATGTCAGGAAAAAGTGGTTAGCCACTACCTGTTTTCTCAGGAACGGTGCATCTTCAGAGCTCTCCTGGCATTTGGCCATCCTCACATCATTAGGTACCAAGAAAACTGACTCTGTCCTTGGTAAATCCAAACAAGTGAGCCCACTGGGACTGGGACTGGGACTGCCTCTTGGTGCCTGGCTTCTTGGATACCAAGTTCAGAGAGTTCCATCACCAAGGAAATGAGGTATGTCACATTCTTTGGAACTGAATGAGGTCACTGCCTTGGCAACCACTTTGTCCTAACAGTTGCTTCCAAGGGTAACATAAGATGGAGGTTGCCCCTACTTCCTGTGACACTTTCATAAGGTAGAATGTATATCAACCATTGGCACCCGCGAACAGCTCTACACTCAGGCCTGGTTTGGTCCATCTTCTCTACAATAAGAAGAGAGAGATTCAGATTCAGACACATCCCTTCATCCTGACCAGGTTGTTTGCAATGGAAGATGACTTTTGCTCTCTCAGGTGCTTCATACCTGCCTAGAACTTCTCCAGGTATCATTTGTGCATGGACATTTGGGATTCTCATCAGGTGGAAGGTCCCCAACTTTCCTGTATTGTAAGAACCACTCTGTCCCTGCTCTTCTGTAAAATGATTGAGGGAACGGTGTATACTTGGGGTTAAAAACAGGTTTGATTTGGGTTACGAGTGATTCTGTGTGATGAATAATGGTATTGGGAACCTGCAATATTTACAAGAATATAGAGGTGAAATATAAGTAGGAAAACAGAAATCTAGGTATGATTTGAAGCCCAGAAGGGTTTTGCCCTTGATTGGGATACTTAGCTTTGAATGATGTTCTGCAAAGATGCCTCAGATAATTCGATATACAATGGCATAGGACCTTGTACATTGGATGATTGAATTTAGAAGAGAACATCCAGTCAAAAAGGGATATTCAGTAGGATTAGGAAGATAGTCGGTAGGTTTAGGAAGACGAGTGAGTATAGGATTTGGACCAAAAGTTCTTTAGTAATAGACTTTCGGTTGTTGAGTGAATGTAAATGTCAGCACATATGAAGAGTCAGTCACTATGTTGAACTGGGGAAAATATGTAGAAAAGCAGATATCAATAGAAACATTACGAAATCTGGCAAAGTATAAAGTGAGTGATAGAATTAGACATTTTCAACAGGGTTGAGTTTGAATATATAAATTAGGAAAAAAACAAATATGTAGTCACCAATAGGATTGACAATTGACAGCATTAGGCAACCTGGGCATGGATGTTTTTAGAAATCCATGTTCACTTTCCATTTAGGCTTTGGTACAATCATAAGTGTGACCTTTCCATTTTTTGTCCAGAATATTACTGTGATAATGAGGTGACATGAGTATTTCTTTCACCATTTCTGGGAGCAATATATTGAAGTTGTAAAATGAGAATCGGGGGTACAAAGAGGTGTACCCTGTTTCTAGGAACATAGAGAAAAAGCATGAATAGACCATACTGTGAATAAATAATATAAGTTTTTTGAACTTTAAATAATGAATTAACTGATATCTGAAAAATTAAAGGAAATCATATATTGATATACAATCATTCATTCCAACCAGGTATATATCTAATGGAAATATTAGTGTTTTGGTTTATTATGAAGAGTGTGTGAGTTTTGCTTCAAAATGATTATGGAAATTCAAAATAATGTGTTTGGAAAGAAGTCTCATGAAAAGACCAGTCAAGAAACCCTGACAATACATGTGTTCTGAAGCAAGATGATTAAAGTTGAAACAAATGCTTATTAATTTGTGAACTTGTGGATGAAATGTATATCCTGTGATGTGCAAAAACTGAAGAAACAATAATGTACCAGTGTCGAATACAAATGAATGACACATTACATATCATGTCCCATAGGAGTCTACTTGCATTGATGTTAGACTGGGTCAGTTACTGTAGAATAATTAGGATTTGTATGCACCATTCACTGAAGTTAGTTTTCAGTACTAGGAAACAAATATGTATTTCAGGTGGATGAATATTTCTGATTATCATATTGTGAAAAGTTGATTATAAATCCACATACATGAACATGAATGAATTTAGAGTGTGTATATTAGACACATATATTTCATATTTTGAAAAATTTGCAGAGTATATCTATATCTATATCTATATCTATATATACACACACACACACACACACACACACACACACAACACTCACAGACATTAAAAAGTACCAATATAAATGCCAATCGAAATTCATCAGTAAATATGTATCATCCACAAATGCAAAAATATTTATTTTACTGAACATGAGTTAATGTATAATGTTGTTCTACTAGGACTCTCTCCTATAGGTTGAATTTTCATTTCCAACAGCATTTAGGAGGAGTGAACTCTTCTCACAATTTGTATCTGCCAAGACAGCCATCTCACAAAAATGTACGTGTGATACCTGGTAGGATTCTATATATGCATATAAATATACATGTGTGAATCGGCTACAGAAAAGGGAAACAAGAATTCACATATTTGTTAAGTTTAAAAACACATGAGAATATTTCAATTAAAATTTGACTAGATTTATAACTCCTACCTTATATAATGGAAATGTCAAGTCCAACTATACAACATGTCTCTGGAGAACCTTTGGATGTCCTGTTGTTTATCATGAGTATACTAGACAGTGCCTTGATTGACTGTGTTTCATGAAAATGATCTAGAACAGACATGCCAGTAAGTTGGTGCCTGCTGAGTAGTGTGCCTAGAGCAGTGGTGTGTATGTGTGTCATAATACATCTCTGATGTGGCCATATGGATTTGCCATTGGCTTCCAAATGGCTTGTGACAGACATGGTGAGGCCAGCAGACACTAATATGTAAGGGCGTCTTGTTATATGGAGAGGTTTCATGGCAATGTTAAGAATCAGGTTGCAATAGACAAGGGAGAAAGCTATGTGGGATAGAAGCCTGGTTGGTGCATTCTCCTGCAGACCCTGACCCACCACATGTGGCAGAACTCCATCCAGCACTGTGTCCCTTTTGAACTCCTTGTATTTCGTGAAGCAAATACCAAACTACCAATGCAGGAGAAAGAAAAACCATGAAAAAGTGGAGGATGACCAAATGGCTTCACAGCCCAGATGGGGAGAGACTTAGCACGCACTGGTCACATTTTACTTAAAAGAGAGAATTCACCACTGCTGCCTCATGTTCATTAGAAAATAAGAAACCATGTCCTCCAGGTCACATATAATCAGACCCAGCTTTGATGGTCTCACGACAAAGGAAGCTAAAGCTCCTGAAAACAACATATATTTCAAGTGCCCAACCTCAGAGGCAGTTTATCAAGAAGTCCTTTAGGCCAGCAGAGATCCATGTTTGTGGAGTTTTTAACCTGTCACTTACTTATGGAAACTTCTCTACCACATCCAAGGTTGTGAACTCCTGAGCATTTTCCATTCCAGTTATATATTCACAGATTTTATAACTCTTCTCCACTAATTGTGTCTTACTTGGGTTGAAGGTAATGTCAAGGCATTGTTCTGGATGAGAGAGGGAAAATATTTTGTGTAGCACATATTTGATAGACATTGGATTCTTTTTCCTATTTTCCATTCAAAATACTGAATCCCTGACACTAACACATACCCTACTAGACTCTGACTACTAATCCTAATATGATGGAGAAAAATAACCCAAATAGAACAGAAATACAAGCAGGTCAGAGGAGGCATGGTGTATTTTTGAACTTTTCTTTTGCATAATAAATGTTAGGTGTTATAAATCTAGTGAATTTTTATTTGGAATAGTTTTTCATGTGTTTTTAAAATTAACAAATATGTGAATCCCTGCCTCCCTTTCTCTCTAGCCTATACAGCACATGTATTTTTATATGTACATATAGAATCCTACCTGGTATCACACGTACATTTTTGTGAGGTTGCTGACTCGGCAGATATAAATTGTGTGAAGAGACTACCCCTCTTAAACGCTGTTGGAACTAAAAATTCAACCTATGGGTGAGCTTCCTAGTACAACAACATTATACATAATTTCATGTTCAGTAAAGTATATATTTTTGCATCAGTAGATGTTATATATTTCATTATAAATTTCATTTGGCATATATTGCTACTTTTTTATGTTTCTCTGTGTGTTTTTTTGGTATATATATATATATATATATATATATATATATATATATATATATACTCTCCTGATTTATCAAAACATGAAATATATGTGTCTTATATACACTCTCTACATTCATACATTCATTCATGTTCATGCATGAGGAAATATAATCAACTTTTCTCAAGATTATTATTGGAAATATTCATCCACCTGAAATACATATTTGTTTCCTTGTACTGACAACTCACTTCTGTGAATGGTGCATACAAATCCTAATAATTCTACAGTATCTGACCCAGTTTAACATCAATGCAAGTAGATTCCTATGGGACATGATGTGTATTTTGACGTTCATTTATATTCCACACTGCTACATTAATATTTCTGCAGTTTTTGCACATCATAGGATATATATTTCATCCACAAGTTCACAACTTTATAGGTATTTTTTCACTTTTAATCATTTCCTGCTTCAGAACACATGTATTCCTCCCGGTTTCTTGACTGGTCTTTTCATGAGACTTCTCTGCAAACACATTTTTTTTTAATTTCATAATCAGTTTTGAAGCAAAACTCACACACTTTTCATGATAAACCATAAATCTAATATCACCATTAGATGCATAACTGTTTGGAATGGATGATTGTATATCAATATTAGGTTTCCTCTATATTTTCAGAAATCAATTCAATCCATTATTTAAAGTTCGAACCAGTTATATTATTTATTCACAGTATGGTCTATTCATGCATTATCTCTATATTCATAGGCACAAGGTACACCTATTTGTACCCCCAATTAATTTATACGTCTTCAAAATATTGCTTTCCTACATATTTTACCCAGTTCATCATTGTGACTGACTCTTCACATGTGCTGACATTTACATTCACTCTCTACCTGAAACCCTATTGCTAAAGAACTTTTGGTCCAAATCCTATACTCACTCTTTTATCTAAACCCACCGACTATTTTCCTAATCCTACCGAATATCCCTTTTTGACTGGATGTTCTCTTCCACATTCAATCATCCAAATTAGAAGGTCCTATGCCATAGTATATTGATTTAACTGAGACAACTGTGCAGGACATAAATCAATGCTAAGTATCCCAATCAAGGGCCCAATGCCCTTCTGGGCTTCAAAACTTACCTAGATTTCTGTTTTCATACTTTTATTTCACCTATATATTCTTATAAATATCGCAGGTTCCTAATACAAATATTCATTCCAGAGAATGATTCCTAACCCAAATTGAACATGTTATTAACCCTAACCATACACTTTTCCCTCAATCTAATTTTACAGAAGAGCAGGGACAGAGTTGGTCTTACAATACAGGAATATAGGCGATCTTCCAGCTGCTGAAAACCTAAAAGGTCCATGCTGAAATGATCCTTGGAGAAGATGTAGGCATCTATGAAGGACATGAGAGAGCAAAAGTCATCTTCCATGGCAAACAACCTGGTCAGGTTGATGGGATGTGTCTGAATTAGCCTCTCTCTTCCTAATGTAGAGAAGATGGACCAAACCATGCCTGTGTGGAGAGCTGTTCCCCGGTGCCTATGGTTGATATACCATTCTAACATATGAATGAGTCACAGCAAGTAGAGGCAGACTCCATCTTTTGGGAACCATGTAAGCAACTGTTAAAACAAAGTGGTTTCCAAGGCAGTGACTTCATTCAGTTCTTGAAGAAAGTGACATCACCTTACAGTTTTGGTAATGAAAGTCTGTGATCTTGGGATCCAGGAAACCAGGCACACAGAGTCAAACCCACTCCATGTCCCAGTGGGCTAACTTGTTTGGATTTAACAAGACAGAGTTACTCTTTCTTTGTACCTACTGATGTGAGGACAGCCAAATGCCTGGAAACTATGAAGACTGGCCTTTCCAGAGAAAGCAGGTAGTTTCTCACCATGGGCTCCTGACAACTTCACAGAGTTGGCCAAAGAGAACAGATTGGAGACAGGACACGCCATTTTGGGGGAACATAGTATGGCCCACAAGTCAGAGGACACTCCGGATAGTCACAGACCTACTTGGGGAAAGGAGGTGACTTTTTGGGTGTGAGTGTGAGTTTGTGGTTTTGTCTCATGTTCTGAGAATAGTTAGGAAAGCTGGTTTGTTTGTTTTGGAGTGGACTGTGTCTAGTAAGTCCTTTGACAAGGTGAGTGTTTCTGTGTCTATATATCATACTGTGTCCATGATTGTAGACATTAGAAAAGAGAATGCATCAATGGATGTGTCCTGTCTACAAGAAAGCTTCAAAGCATTCATCCTGTGCAATTAATGAATGGACTGCAGGTTGCCGTATGGATGGGCAACTCCTGCCATCTTTCTAAATTCCTGTTTTCTTCCTGAATTCTGGACACTCTCCAGAATACGCTCATGATTTTGTGTCCAAGATATGTACCACCTCCATCTCTGTGACATGGCCATGTACTGGATAGCTGAAGGGAATGGCGAGTATCTCAGAAAACTCAGATATCAGTATGCCCAAGAAAGTCTCAGTGGAGAAACCCTGCTTTGGGCCTTTTGCTTACCTATTCTGTTGCAATGAATGTCAGGAAGGTCTTTGCCTCAGGCCACAATTTGTGAAGCCTGCAGAAAATAGTTTTCAAATGGAAAAGAATGGTCATTACCTGTGCCTCTTTGCTTAATTGCTTTGGAAATGGATGTTTCTGAATCAGCCTCTCAGCCCTATGTGAGGCTGTGGCTTAGATTCACAGCACATGATGGGTCTAAAGAAAAATCCCATGTGTGCATCCCAAACCAAAATGGGCAAAAGAGCTGTCAGAGTGGTTCTTACAATACAGGAAAGTTGGGAACCTTCCACCTGATGAGAACCTCAAATGTCCATGCACAAATGATACCTGGAGAAGTTGTAGGCAGGTATGAAGCACCTGAGAGAGCAAAAGTCATCTTCCATGGCAAACAACCTGGTCAGGATGAAGGGATGTGTCTGAATCTGAATCTCTCTGTTCTTATCGTAGAGAAGATGGACCTAACCAGGCCTGAGTGGAGAGCTGTTCCCGGGTGCCAATGGTGATATACATTCTACCTTATGAAAGTGTCACAGGAAGTAGGGGCAACCTCCATCTTATGTTACCCTTGGAAGCAACTGTTAGGACAAAGTGGTTGCCAAGGCAGTGACCTCATTCAGTTCCAAAGAATGTGACATACCTCATTTCCTTGGTGATGGAACTCTCTGAACTTGGTATCCAAGAAGCCAGGCACCCAGAGGCAGTCCCAGTCCCAGTCCCAGTGGGCTCACTTGTTTGGATTTACCAAGGACAGAGTCAGTTTTCTTGGTACCTAATGATGTGAGGATGGCCAAATGCCAGGAGAGCTCTGAAGATGGACCTTTCCTGAGAAAACAGGTAGTGGCTAACCACTTTTTCCTGACATCTTCACAGAGTTGGTCAAGGAAAGAATGTCTGAGAGAAGACAGGCCATTTCGGGGGAACATAGTATGGCCCACCAGTCAGAGGACACTCCGGATAGTCACAGACCTACTTGGGGCAAGGAGGTGCCTTTGTGGGAGTGGGTGTGGGTTTGTTGTTTTGTCTCATGTTCTGAGAATAGATAGGATAGGCGGTTTGTTTGGTTTGGAGTGGACAGTTTCTAGTAAGTCATTTGACACGGCGAGTGTTTCTGTTTCTGTGTATCCCACTGTGTCTGTTGTTGTAGACATTACAAAAGAGAATGCATTAATGGATGTGTCCTGTCTAGTATAAATCTTCCCATAATTCATCCTGCCCAATATATGAATGGACTGCAGCTTGTCTTATCGATGTGCAACACCTGCTATCTTTCTAAGTTGTTGTTTTCTTCCTGAATTCTGGCCACTCTCCAGAATAGGCTCATGGATTTGTGTCCAAAATATGTACCACTGCCAAGCTCTGTGACATGGCCATGTACTGGATAGCTGAAGAGAATGGCGAGCATCTCAGAAAACTCAGATATCAGTGTGACCAGAAAAATCTCAGTGCAGAAACCCTGCTTTGGGCCTTTTGCTTACTTATTGTTGTGTTGCACTGAATGTCAGGAAGGTCGTTGCCTCATGCCACCCCTTTGTGAAGCCTGAAGAAAACAGTTTTCAAATGGAAATGAATGGGCCTCACCTGTGGCTCTTTGCTTAATTGCTTTGGAAAGAGATGTGTCTTTATCAGCCTTTGGACCTGTGTGTGGCTGTGACTTAGATTCTCAGCACCTGATAGATCTTAAGAATGATCCCATGTGAGCTTCCAAAACCAAAATGGCAAAAATTATCATTCATTGTGGATGAAGTCTCTTGTATTCCTCTGTTAGGTTCCTGCACTCCATCAAATGAGAATAGGGATTCTTTGGGTCAAATGAGTTCTTCAAAGCCCTGCAGAGGTGCTTGTGTTTTCACATGACTCTAAATCACCTAAAGAATTGATACCTAAAATCAGTAGGCCTGAAATTGGAGAAACAAAGAAGTATTAAAGGCAGGCTTATTTGTTCACTCCTGGTTCACAGAAACGGTGTCCAGGCTACCCTGACTTTAGGCAAATGAGGGGCAAAGGAGCTGATTTTGGACACTGTCTTGGGCTGCGCACCTCATGGAAACCTCCAGCCAGAGGTTAAGATGATTGACTATATGGAATAAGATGAGGGCCATGTGGGAGTGTTTTGGTTTTGATTTTGGTCATTTGTGTGGCATTGGAAAAAATGACTGGGTACACGTGGGGTGAACTCTGGTGTGATTCCCCTTAGAGACTGGATTTTGGAAGTGAACTCAGAGAAGCATTGCCATGAATTTTGTTGGGATTTTAAGAGGCCACGCATGAAAGTCGCTCTTGGAAACTGAGACCTAGGCCCCGGGTGGATTTCCACAGAGGCCTGGGAATCTCAGCAAGGATATCACATGATTTTATTCTTAAAGAAATGGCAGCCATAGTTGAGAGTCAAAACACACATGGACCTCACATTGTAGACCTCAATGGGCCTGGCCTAATGTGACCTTTTGTCCACTCTTTGGGAAGCCGTGCCTGTGAGAGTTCTCCAGAGATTTCATTGAAATGAGCTTCCTCACCATTTAAAGTTTGCTGAATGAACTGAAACCCACAGTGCCTCCAACTTCATGCTTGAAAAATGGCTAGATAAATACCATGAAATTTTTGAAATTCCTATGACCAGGTGGCACTGGAGAAACATTGGATGTCCTGTTGCTGATCATGAGTATACCAGACAGTGCCTTGATTTACTGAGTTTCATGAAAATGGTGTAGAACAGAGATGCCAGAAATTTGGAGCCTGCTGAGTAGTGGGTCTAGAGCAGTGGTGGGGAGGTGTTTGATAAAACATCCGTGGTAGGGCCATGTGGATCTACCATTGGATTCCAAATGGCTTGTAACTGACATGGTGCAGCCAGCAGACCCTTGTATGTAAAGGCATCTTGTTACATGGAGAGTTTTCAGAGGAAAATTAAGAATCAGGTTGATATGGACAAGGGGGCAATGGGGCAAGCTGTGAGAGATAGGAGCCTAGTTGGTGCATTCTCTTGCAGACCCTGACCCACCACACGTGACAGAACTCCCTCCAGCACTGTGTCCCAGTTTAGCTCCTAGTATTTCGTGAAACAAATACCAAACTCACAGTGCAGCAGCAAAAACACCACAAAAAGTGGAAGAGGACCAAATGGCTTCACAGTCCACACGGGGAGACACTTAGTCCCCAGTGGCCTCAGTTTACCTACAAAGAGAGGATTCAGCACTGCTTCATCTAGTTCATTGGAAATAAGAAACCATGTCCTCCAGGTCACATAGATTCAGACCCAGCTTTGATGGTCTCACTACAAAGGAAGCCAAATCTCCTGAAAACAATATATATTTCAAGTGCAAAACTCAGTGGCAGTATCTCAAAAAATTTTTAGGCCAGCAGAGCTCCATGTTTGTGGAGTGTTTACCCTGTCCCTTAGTTTTGGAAACTGCTCTACCACCTCCAAGGTTGTGAACTCCTGAGCATTTTCCATTCCAGATATGTATTCATTGATTTTGTAACTCTTCTCCTCTAATTGTGTCTTACTTGGGGTGAAGGTAATGACAAGGCATTGTTCTGGATGAGAGCAGGAGGATATTTGTGCAGCATATATTTACATACACATTGGATTCATTTTCCAATTTTCCATTCGAAATACTGAATCCCTGACACTAACCCATACCTAGTAGACTCAGACTATTCATCCTAATATAATGGAGAAAATTAACCCAACACAATAGAAATACAAGCACTTCAGAGGAGACATGTTGTATTGTTGGACTTGACATTTGCATTATATAAGGGAGGAGTTATAAATCTAGTCAAATTTTAATTGAAATATTCTCCATGTGTTTTTAAACTTAACAAATATGTGAATTCTTGTTTCCCTTTTTTGTAGCCTATTCACACATGTATATTTATATGCATATATAGAATCCTACCAGGTATCACACGTACATTTTTGTGAGGTGGCTGTCTTGGCAGATACAAATTGTAAGAAGAGTTCACTCCTCCTAAATGCTGTTTTAAATGAAAATTCAACCTATAGGAGAGCGTCCTAGTAAAACAACATTATACATTAACTCATGTTCAGTAAAATAAATATTTTTGCATTTGTGGATGATATATATTTACTGATGAATTCGATTGGCATTTATATTGGTACTTTTTAATGTCTGTGAGTGTTGTGTGTGTGTGTTTGTGTGTGTGTGTGTGTATATATAGATATAGATATAGATATAGATATACTCTCCAAATTTTTCAAAATATGAAATATATGTGTCTAATATACACTCTCTAAATTCATTCATGTTCATGTATGTGGATTTATAATCAACTTTTCACAAGATTATAATCAGAAATATTCATCCACCTGAAATACATATTTGTTTCCTAGTACTGAAAACTAACTTCAGTGAATGGTGCATACAAATCCTAATTATTCTACAGTAACTGACCCAGTCTAACATCAATGCAAGTAGACTCCTATGGGACATGATATGTAATTTGTCATTCATTTGTATTCGACAGTGGTACATTATTATTTCTTCAGTTTTTGCACATCATAAGATATACCTTTGCCAAGGCAGTGACCTCATTCAGTTCCAAAGAATGTGACATACCTCATTTCCTTGGTGATGGAACTCTCTGAACTTTGTATCCAAGGAGCCAGGCACCCAGAGGCAGTCCCAGTCCCAGTCCCAGTGGGCTCACTTGTTTGGATTTACCAAAGATAGAGTCAGTCATTCTTGGTACCTACTGAAGTGAGGATTACCAAATGCCTGGAGAGCTCTGAATAGGGAGCTTTCCTGAGAAAGCAGGTAGTGGCTCTCCACTTTTTTCTTACAACTTTACAGAGTTGGCCAAGGAAAACAGATCTGAGAGAGGACAGGCCATTTCGGAAGAACAGAGTATGGCCACCAGTCAGAGGACACTCTGGTTAGTCATACACCTATGGGGAAGGAGGTGCCTTTTTGGGAGTGCGTGTGGGTTTTTGGTTTGTCTCATGTTCTGAAAATAGGTAGGAATGGCGGTTTGTTTGTTTTGGAGTGAACTGTTTCCGGTAAGTCGTTTGAAGAGGTGAGTGTTTCCATGTCTGTGTATCCCACTGTGCCTGTGGTAGTAGACATGAGAAAAGAGAATGCAGCAATGGATGTGTCATGTCTAGTATAAAGCTTCCCAGCATTCATCCTGCCCAATTTATGAATGGAGTGTGGCTTGCCTTATGCACGGGCAACACCTAATACCTTCCTAAGTCCCTGTTTTCTTCCTGAATTCTGGCCACTCTCTAGAATAGGCTCATGGTTATGTGTCCAAGATATGTACCAAATCCAAGGTCTTTGACATGGCCATGTACTGGATACCTGAATGGAATGGCCAGCATCTCAGAAAACTCAGATATCAGTGTGACCAGGAAAGTCTCAGTGGAGATACCCTGCTTTGGGCCTTTTGCTTACCTATTGTTCTGTTGCCCTGAATATCAGGAAGGTCTTTGTCTCATGCAACCCCTTTGTTAAGCCTGAAGAAAACAGTTTTCAAATGGAAATGAATGTGCATCACCTCTGGCTCTTTGCTTAATTTCATTGGAAAACAATGTGTCTGATTCAGGCCCTTTGCCCTGTTTTAGGCTGTGACTTAGATTCTCAGCACCTGATGGAAGTAAAGAAAGATCCCATATGTGCATCTGAACCAAAATGGAAAAACGTTCAATCAATGTGCATGAATTATATTGCCTTCCTTTGTTAGGTTTCTGAAATCCATCATGTCAGAATAGGGATTCTTTGGGTGAAATGAGTTCTTCAAATCTCTGCAGAGGGGCTTGGCTTTTCTCATGACTCCAATTCACAAAAAGAATCTAGACCCAACAGTCAGAGAGCCTCAAATTGGAGAAGCGAAGCAGTATTAAGGGCAGGCCTATTTGATCACTCCTGGTTCACAGGAAGGGTGTCCAAGCCACCCTGACATTCGGCAAATGAGGGGCAAGGGAGCTTATTTTGGACACTGTCTTCGGATGTGCCTCTCATGAAAACCTCCATCCAGATGTTATGATGAGTATCTTTATGGTAGAAGATGAGGGCCATGTAGGAGTGTTTTGGTTATAATTGTGGTCATTTGTGTGGCAGTTGGAAGAGATGACTGGGTAAGCCTGGGCTTGAATTCTGCTGTGATTCCCCTTAGAGACTGAGTTCTGGAACTGACCTCAGAGAAGTATTGACATGAATTGTGTTGGGATTTTAGGAGGCCATGAATGAGAGTTGCCATTGGAACCTGGGATCAAGGCCCAGAGTGGCTTTCCACAGAACACTGGGAATCACAGCCAGGATATTACATGATTTTATTCTGAAAGACTTGGCAGGCATAATTGAGATTCAAAACACACTTGGACCTTGCTTTGTAGACCTCCATGGGCCTGGCTTCATGTGACTTTTTGGCCACTCTTTGGGTAGACTTGCCTGTGAGAGTGCTCCAGAGATTTCCCTGAAATTAGCTTCCTCACCATTTAATGGTTCCTGAATGAATTGAAACCAACATTGCCTCCAAATGCATCTGTGAAAAAATGCTAGATAATTACCATGAAATTTTAGAAATTCCGATGACCAGCTGGCACTGGAGGACCTTTGATGTCCTGTTGATGATCATAAGTATAACAGACAGGGCCTTGATTGACTGGGTTTCATGAAAATGGTGTAGAACAGAGATGCCAGTAAGTTGGGGCCTGGTAAGTAGTGGGCCTAGAGCTGTGTTATGCAAATGTGTGATAAAACATCTGTGGTGGGGCCATGTGGATCTTCCATTGGCTTCCAAATGGCTGTGACTGACATGGTGCAACCATCACACCCATATATGTAAAGGCATATTTTTATATGGAGAGGTTTCAGGGCAATGTTCAGTATCATGTTGCTATTGTCAAGGGGGCAAGCTACTTGAGATAGAACCCTGGTTGGTGCATTCTCCTGGAGACCCTGCCAACCACACCTGACAGAACTCCCTTCAGCACTGTGTCCCATTTGAACTCGTTGTATTTCATGAAGCAAATACCAAACTCCCAGTGCAGCAGCAAGAAACACCACGAAAATTTGAGGATGACATTGGTTTCACAGTCCACACGGGAAGACCCTTAGCCCTCAGTGGCCAAAGTTTACCTACAAAAAGAGAATTCATCACTGCTGCCTCATTTTTATTTGAAAATAAGTAACCATTTCCTCCAGGTCACATAGATGCAGATCCAGCTTTGATGGTTTCACTACAAATAAAGCTAAAGCTCCTGACAACAACATATATTTCAAGTGCCCAACCTCAGAGGCAGATTCTCAAAAAGTCTTTTGGCCAGCAGAGCTCCATGTTTGTGGAGTGTTTACCCTGTCTCTTACTTTTGGAAACTCCTCTACCACCTCCAAAGATGTGAAATCTGGAGCATTTTCCATTCTAGATATGTATTCACAGATTTTCTAACTCTTCTCCTCTAATTGTGTCTTACTTGGGGTGAAGGTAATGTCAAGGCATTGTTCTGGAGGAGAGTGGGAAGATTTTTCCGTAGCATATATTTGCATACACATTGGATTCAGTGTCCTATTTTCAATTCAAAATACTGAATACCTGACTCTAACCCATACCCTACCAGACTCTGACTACTAATCCTAATATGATGGAGAAAAATAACCCATAAAGAATAGAAATACAAGCAGTACAGAGTAGGCATGGTGTATAGATGGACTTGCCTTTTGCATGATACAGAGTTGGAGTTATAAATCTAGTCAATTGTTTGTTGAAATAGTTGTCCTAGTATTTTTAAGGTTAACAAATATGTGAATTCCTGTCTCCCTTTCTCTGTATTCTTATATGCACATATAGATTCCTATCTGGTACCAAACGTACATTCTTGTGAGGTGGCTGACTTGGCAGATACAAATTGTTAGAAGAGATCACTCCTACTAAACCCTGTTGGAACTGAGTATTCAACCTATGGGTGAGCTTGCTAGTTGAACAGCATTATACATAAATCCATGTTCAGTAAAATGAATATTTTTAGATCTGAGGATGGTATATATTTTATAATGAATTTTGATTGACATATATATTGCTACTTTTTTGTCTGTGTGTGTGTTTTATGTATATGTATATATATGTATATATATATATATATATATATATATATATATATATATATATATATATACACTCTCCAGGTTTTTCAAAATATGAAATATATGTGTCTTATATTCACTCCCTAAATTCATTCATGTTCATGTATGTGGATTTATAATCAACTATTCACAAGATTATTCTCAAAATATTCATCCACCTGAAATTTGCCCAATGCTCTCAAATGTCAATCCTATTTGTGACTACATATTTGTTTCTTCCTAAGATTATATATTTAAACTCAACCCTGTTCAAAATGTCTAATCCTATCACACACTTTATTCTCTGCCTGATTTTGTAATGTCTCTATTGATATATGCTTTCCTACATATTTTCCCCACTTCATCATTGTGACTGACTCTTCACTTGTGCTGACATTTACATTCACTCTCTAATCGAAATCCTATTGCTAAGAAACTTTTGTTCCAAATCTTATACTCACCCTTCTTCCTAAACTTACTGACTATCTTCCTAATGCTACAGACTATCCCTTTTTGACTGGATGTTCTCTTCTACATTCAATCATCCAAGTAAACGTGGTGCGAGCTTCAGAGGAGGAGAGTACCAACAGGCTATCACATGCAACATCAAAGGGTTTATTGGGTGTCCAGAATGCTGGGGTTCAGAGCTCACCTGAATAGTGCAGATAGCCCTGAGAATAGCTGAAGTAGAGCTTATATACTTTCCCTGGAGAGAGAAGGGAGGGAATTGTATTGATGTGTCAGGGCGAGTGGGCGGTTTGCATGCAACTGGGAGAGGGAGTACATTCTGCAATTTGGCAGCTGGGGATAGAACATTCTGGGAACAAGTTTTGCAAACATTTCTCAAGATTTCAACAGTGCTCTGTTAAGCATACAGAAAAACAAGATGTGACAAGTACCTATTTTATTAATATTTCATTCCCCACTTCTTCTTCTGGCTAATTTTAATCATAAAAATGATCATTGGAGGGTGTCACATTCAATGTCTGCTAGTGGGGTATTACCATAAGTTTAACTCCTCCAATTTGAGCCTGGAGAAAAGACATTACACGGTTGAGCAAACAGGGTTTTATAGTTAGCAATAATATGAGGATTATTATTGGACCGGCCAGGGTTGATAAAAACGTAGTTAACCGGGGGGACTGTGTGAACCAAGACTCAAGCCACCCTTTTGGGCCCTCTCTCACTTGTTGATGCTCTTCAAGGTGTCTTTTAAATTTACTCATAGATTTTATTACGACTCCAGTATAGTCAGCATTAAAACAACATTCTTCCCTCAATGCAGCACAAAGGCCCCCTTCTCTAATGAAGAGGAGGTCCAACCCTCAACTGTTCTGTAAAACAACTTCAGAGAGAGAGGTTAAAGTTTCATGCAAAGCCCTGAATGAGGTTTCTAATATCTTACTTTTGCTCTATTGCTGCTTCTAATTGGGTCATCTTTTGTGTCCTATGGACAATGCCACTGGTTCCTCTGCCCACCCGTGCAGCAACTCCTATTCCTAATAGGATGGCTAAAGTGAGGGATATATGTTCCAGTGGAACCGGTTGTATGCCCCCCCTATTTGATCTTCAAATGAACCTGCGTCATGATAGAGCACTCTGGGAAACATCTGCACCATTACACAATTTATCACATATCTTGATCATTTCATGAAAACATAAACAATGTTTAAGTATATAGAATTATGCTGTTGTAGGCACTGACAAAGCAAGGCACCTAAGATAGCACTCAAGAGAGGGAAACAGTCCTATTTGGTTGAAACCGTATTCAGAGGGCATTGCTTCTATTGTAATCAATTAATCCCCTGAAACTCAAGTTTAGGTAGTTTCAGAATTTTGTACCCAACATATAAGGGATGGGGCTCAGAAGTTCACAGTCTTCAGAAGTTTAAAAAAGCAGTATTTGTTTCTGTTTTTCCTTCTGTTCTGGGCAAGTTAACTTTTCAAGGACACCTGGGAGGAGGAGAGCTTTTTCTTCCATTTCTTATTTTCCCCCTGCCAGCTGTTACCATGGAGCCCGGTTGGTAATTTCTTTATCTTAGAAATGTAGCCATCTCTGTGAAGCCCCAGCTTAAGGCCAGAGGACTTGTTCACATATTTTGTGAAAAACTAGTTAGGGGTTGTCTAGCTTAGAAGTACTGAGATTTTTAGCCAGTGGCCAAGTAGAACAGGGCAATACGAAAGAGAAAGTTTATCTACATTAAAGTCTTTATTGGGACTGTTTTGCTGAAAGTTCAAAACTCAGCCATGGTGAAGACTTCTGAAGAAGGTCATTTAAGACTTTTCTGTGGGCCTGGTAGAGAGGGGGAAAGACGGGGAAGGTGGGGCTGAGAGCACCTCCGAGGATCTGCGAATGAGGGAAAAGAGAGATGTAAAAGAATAATGCGAAAGGGTATTGGGAATTTCCTAGCAGCAAACTTGAGCAGTAGATCAGGTAGAGCAGAGTGAAAGACGGGAGTGAGGATCCCAAAATCCTGTGAGGGACTTTAAATTTTAGTAACCTGTTTTCAGTGATGACAAAGCAACTTTAAAGGCCAATTATA
Organism: Callospermophilus lateralis; assembly: GCF_048772815.1. NCBI lineage: Eukaryota > Metazoa > Chordata > Mammalia > Rodentia > Sciuridae > Callospermophilus > Callospermophilus lateralis. The sequence goes on from NW_027513173.1 coordinate 189,314, forward strand.
TTACATCTTGGATAAGGGTCTCAGGGCTCTCCTCAGCTCATTTGAGCATTGGGTTAGCTGGTAAGAGGACCTGGTGGGACCCGGTGAGGGCACTGACAGGAGATGAGAGGAATGAGTCGGTGGAGCGGTACCTATGTACCTGCTACCTCAGCAAGGGGCCGATGGTCTGAGAACTGGTGGAGCTTTGGGTTTCTGATCTAGTAATTGGAGGGGAGAAATCAAGTTGCTGAGATGGGATTGACATCAGAGGGTCTGGAGCAGAAGGCTGAGGATAATGATCTATTGGAGAAGCATAGTTCAGGATGTGAGTGAGGGAGGGAAAAGGCTTCCACATAGGGGAATTTCCTTTCACTCTTTTAAGCACTTGCAGAAGTTAAAAAGGTCACGCAAAATTTGAGGATCTAGAGACCCATCTGGGTGCCATAGTTTTTGGTTGTCTAATTGGTAATGTGGAAAATGCTGTGTACTGAATTTGATGAAGAATTGGGGTTTCTTCAGGCAGCCCCTGTATGCACACATTTCCATGACATACAGAAAAAGTCGGCTTTTCCCCCACACAGCCATTACTCTTTGTGGCTTTGATAGTCTGCCAGGCAAACTTAGTAATCTAGACTAGCCAATCTGCATCTGGCTCGCGTGTCCCTACATCCATAATGTTTGTTTCCATTATCTATGGTACAGAAGGGATTTAATGGTATTTTAGTGGGATCCTCTTCATCAGGGATATCACAATAGGAAATACCTATAGCCAGCTAACAAATGTCTGGGTGGAGAGATGGCCACCAGGTCCCTAAGGGGGCTGTATGCGAGATAGACCATACTTCTTTTCCAGTAGGATTTGTGATCAGCCATCACTGCTTAATGGGCTGATGAGGGTTAGGACTACTTGTAGCCAAGGGGAGAGTATATAACCTTATTCACATTGCCAATACACAATTTGAAACTGTTACCAGTCTTTTTCAGTTTCCAGAAAGATTCTGTATAGGCAGAAGGCTTGAGATGAGAGGTATGGATCCAGGAAGTGATTCTGTTTACGTTTACCACTGTAGGTGTTATAATAGCACCTGGTATGGTCCTTTTCAGCGGGGTACCAGGGATGACACCTGATATCATCTTACATAGATGAAATCTTTTACTTGATATGGATGTGGAATCCCCTGGTTCCCAGTTGGGTAGGCAGTGGCCAGCTGTTTTCACAGGTATTACTGAGTTCTTTCAAGATCTTTAAGTCTGTCAAGCAAGGGGGTGTGGAAAGGATCTTTAGGTCTTACAGTTGGGCTTAGGTCCCCTACTGGAGGAGGGCCACCATAAAGAATTTCACATGTGGTAAGGTTACTCAAAGAAACAAAGGGATTTTTTCTTGCATGAAACATTGCATAAGGCAGGAGCATAGTCCAATCTTATGCTGGTCTCTAAGCTTAATTTCGTTAAGGTCTCTTTAATGGTTCTATTCATTCTTTCTACTTGTCTTGAACTCTGTGGTCAATAAGCACAATTTAACTTCCAATTAATCCCCAGGTTCCTGGCTAACCCCTGACTTACCTGGGTCATGAACATCGGTCCATTGTCAGATCCTATTACCGGCTTAGCTTCCTCCAATGGTAGAGAGGCTTAGTCAGCAGCAGCGGAATCACTTAGAGTGTGTTGTGTGTTAGGGGACGAGGGCAGGGGATAAGGAGGGGGAGAAGAGTCCAGTAGAGTCAAATCTGTGACTCAGGGAGAACAGAGGGTGGAGGAGGAGGAGGTTGAGAGGGTTTGAGAGATCATGGGGGAAGGAGTAGGAGCAGAGGTAGGGGCAAGGAAAGGCTTCACCCATGGAGGAGGAGATTTGCAGAGGTCCTGCCAAGTTAAGATATATGGCTGTTGATCTGGATGGCTATGTGGCGCTGGCTGAAAGACAATACCTCTGACTTTTTAAATTAGTGGGAAGTAGAAAGATCCGTCTAGGGGCCATACGACTCCAAAGATGGGCCATTCTGAGGCACAGAGATTCTGCCAGGTCCAGCGTTTTACTAAAAAAAGAAAGATTCTGAGCCCTTAAGCGGACTTTGGTCCAGTGATCAAGGGTCAGGGACAGAGGCATTGACGTGCTCTGTTCCATAATGAAAGTTCCACAAACAGTAAAAGCAAGGACACACGACACAGATAAGACAAGACCATAAAGACAGGCAATGAACGTCCAACACTGAGACCAGGAATGAGTAGCCGGCAAAACCCAATGGTATGGCAATAACGAATCTAAAAGAAAATATCACTGAGTCGAGAAGACTATTGTTCCTTGATTTCCCGAGTTCTCTGCGGGGTCCTCCAGAGAGGTGCCCTTTGTCTCTGTGACATGTCTCTCAGCCACCGTCGGAGAGAGCCCAGGCTCTTCATCGCCAGCAATTTTGCCAAGCCCTAACAAGAAACCTGAAACCAGAAAGAGGCGCCTTACTTGCTCCGAGAGGAGCCCGTTGGGGTCTCTCATCCGCCACTGCTGGAACTCAGTGGAACCTCAATATGTAAAGGTCAGGCGAGTGTCAGAGGAAGATACTACCAAGAGACTGTCTCATGCAACAGCAAAGGGTTTATTTGTGGTCCAGCATGCTGGAGCTCAGAGCTAAATTAAATAGAGCAGAGACCTCTGAGAACAGCTTAAGCAGAGCTTATATACTTTCCTTGGAGAGGGAAGAGAGGGAAGTTCAGTGATGGGTAAGGGCGAGTGGGCGGTTTGCATGACACCGAGTGAGGGAGTACATTCTGCAGTTCGGCTGTTGGGAACAGTACATTCTAGAACAAGATTAGCAAACATTTCTCAATATTTCAACAGTGTTTTGTTAAGCATACAGAAAAACAGGAAGTGACAAGTACCTATTTTATTAATTTTATTAACCTTTCACTACCGACTATGCCTTTTTGACGTGATGTTCCTTCTACATTAATTCATGCAACGTACAAGGTGCTATGCCATTGTATATCGATTTATCTGAGACAACTCTGCAGAACGTAATTCAACACCACGTATCACTATCAAGGGCCCAATGCCCTTCTGGGCTTCAAATCAGACTTAAATTTCTTTTTTCATACATATATTTCACCTATATATTCTTCTACACATAGCAAGTTCCCAATACGATCATTCATCTAGGAAAATGATTTCTAACCCAAATCGAGCATGTTTTTAACCATAACCGGACACTGTTCCCTCAACCTAACTTTACAGAAGAGCAGGGAAGGAGTTGATATTACAATACAGAAATGTAGAAAAACTTCCACCTGCTGAGAACCTCAAAGGTCCATGCAGAAATGATCCCTGGAGAAGATGTAGGAAGCAATAAAGGACCTGAGAGACCAAAAGTCATCTTCCATGGCAAATAACCCGGTCAGGATAAAAGGTTGTGTCTGAATCAGATTTTTTTTTAATGTAGAGATCATGGACCAAACCAGGCCTGTGTGGAGATCTATTCCTGGGAGCCTTTGGTTGATATACCATTCTAACTTGTGAAAATGTCACAGGAAGTAGGGGCGGCCTCAATGTCTTGGGACCCTTGGAAGCAACAGTTAGGACAAAGTGGCTGCCAAGACAGTGCCCTCATTCAGTTCAGGAAGGAAGTGACCTCACCTCACTTTCTTGGTGATGGAACTCTCTGAACGTGGGATCCAGGAAGCCAGGCACACAGAGCCAGTCCCAGTCCCAGTCCCAGTGGTCTCACTTGTTTGGATTTACCAAGGACAGGGTCAGTATTTTTTGGTACCTACAGATGTGAGGAAGGCCAAATGCCAGGAAAGCTCGGATGCAGGGCTTTTCATGAGAAAGCAGGTAGTAGCTCACCGTTGGCTCCTAAGAAGTTCACAGAGTTGGCCAAGGAGACAAGATCTGAGACAGGAAAGGCCATTTTGGGGGAACATATTATGGCCCACAAGTCAGAGGACACTCTGGATAGTCACAGACCTACTTAGGGGAAGGAGGTGCCTTTGTGGGTGTGGTTGTGGGTTTGTGGTTTTGTCTCATTTTCTGAAAATAGGTAGGACAGTCGGTTTGTTTCATTTGAAGTGGACTGTTTCTAGTAAGTCTTTTCACAGGGCGAGTGTTTCTATGTCTGTGTATTCCACTGTTTCCGTGGTTGTAGACATTAGAAAAGAGAATCCATCAATGGATGTGTCGTGTCTAGTAGAAATCTTCTCAGCATTCATATTGCCCCGTTTATGAATGGACTGTAGCTTGCCTTATCGATGAGCAACACCTGCTACCTTCCTAAGTTTCTATTTTCGTCCTGAATTCCGGCCAATCTCAAGAATAGGCCCATGGTTTTGTGTCCAAGATATGTACCACCTCCAAGCTCTGTGACATAGCCATGTACTGGATAGCTGTAGGGGATGGCGAGCATCTCAGAAAACTCAGATATCAGTGTGACCAGAAAAGTCTCAGAGGAAAAACCCTGCTTTTGGCCTTTTGCTTACCTATTGTTCTGTTGCCCTGAATGTCAGGAAGGTCTTTGCCTCAGGCCACCCCTTTGTGAAGCCTGAAGAAAACAGTTTTCAAATGGAAATGAATGGGCATACCTGTGGCACTTTCCTTAATTGCTTTGGAAAGGGATATGTCTGAATCAGGCCCTTGGCCCTGTGTGTGGCTGTGGCTTAGATTCTCAGCACCTGATGGATCTAAAGAAAGTTACCATGTGTGCATCTAAAAGAAAATTCGCCAAAAGAGCAATTATTGGGATGAAGTCTCTCGACTTCCTCTGTAAGGTTCCTGACTTCCATCAAGTGAGAATGGGATCCTTTGGGTCAAAAGAGTTCTACAAATCCTGCAGAGGCTAGCCCATTGTGCTTGGGTTTTCTCATGACTAAAATTCACATAAAGAATCTAAACCCCACAGACAGTAGTCCTCAAATTGGAGAGTTATTAACGGCAGGCCTATTTGATCACTTTTGGTTCACAGGATGGGTGTCCAGGCCACCTTGACTTTAGGCAAATGAGGGGCAAAGGAGCTTATTTGGGACACTGTCTTGGTCTGCACCCCTCATGGAAACCTCCAGCCAGATTATGATGAGTGTCTATATGAAAGAAGATGAGGGCCATATGGGAGGGTTCTTGTTTTAATTGTGGTAATTTGTGTGGTAGTTGGAAGAGATGACTGGGTCCACCAGGGCTTGAACTCTGGTGTGATTCTCCTTAGAGACTGAGTTCTGGAACTGACCTCAGAGAAGTATTGCCATGAATAGTGTTGGGATTTTAGGAGACCACGCATGAGAATCGGTTTTGGAAACTGAGATCTAGGCCCAGGATGGCTTTCCACAGAGCTCAGGGATTCTGAGCCAGGATATCACATGATTTAATTCTTAAAGACTTGGTAGCCATAGTTGAGAGTCCAAACACACATGGACCTCACATTGTATACCTCAATGGGCCTGGATTCATGTGTCCTTTTGGCCACTCTTTGGGAAGGCTTGCCTGTGAGTGTTCTCCAGAGCTTTCATTGAAATGAGCTTCCTCACCATTTAATGGTTCCTGAATTAAATGAAACCCACAGTGCCTCCAACTTCATCCTTGAAAAATGACTAGATTAATACCATGAAATTTTTGAAATCCCCATGACCAGGTGGCACTGGATAACCTTAAGATATCCTGTTGCTGATCATGAGTATAACAAACAGTGCCTTGATTGACTGAGTTTCGTGAAAATGGTGTAGAACAGAGATGCCAGTAAGTTGGAGCCTGCTGGGTAGTGGGCGTAGAGCAGTGGACTATAGGTGTGTAAATAAATATTTTTGGTAGGACCACCTGGATCTTCCATTGGCTTCCAAATCTTGCGACTGACATGGTGCAGGCAGCAGACCTTTATATGTAAAGGCATCTTGTTATATGTAGAGGTTTCAGGGCAATGTTCAGAATCAGGTTGCTATAGTCAAGGGGAAAGCTATGTGGGATAGAAGCCTGGTTCGTACATTCTCTTGCCGACCCTGACCAACCACACATGACAGAACTCCCTCCAGCATTGTGTCCCAGTTTAACATATTGTATTTCATGAAGCAAATACCAAATTCCCAGTGCAGCAGTAAGAAACACCCTGGAAAGTGGAGGATGACCAAATGGCTTCACAGACCACACGGGAAGACACTTAGCTCCCAGTAGCAACAGTTTACCTACAAAGGGAGATTTCAGACCTGCTGCCTCATGTTCATTACAAAATAAAGAACAATGTCCTCCAGGTCACATAGATGCAGACCCAGATTTTTGGTGTCACTACAAATGAAGCTAAATCTCCTGACAATTACATATATTTCTTTTTCTTTTTTTAATTGATTTTTATTGTAGGTTGTTCAAAACAGTACATACTTCTTGATATATCAAATTTCACACTTTGATTCAAGTGGGATATGAGCTCCCATTTTTACTCCATATACAGATTGCAGAATCACATCAGTTGCAGAACCATTGATTTACATATTGCCATACATATATTTCTTGTGCCTAACCTCAGAGGAAGTTTCTCAATAAGTCTTTAGGTCAGCAAAGCTCCATGTTTCTGGAGTGTTTACCCTCTCCCATACTTTTGTAAACTGTTTTACCACCTCCAGTGTTGTGAACTCCTGAGCATTTTTCATTCCACATATGTATTCACAGGTTTTCTAACTCCTCTCCTCTAATTGTGTCTTACTTTTAGCGATGGTTATGTCAAGGTATTGTTCTGGATAAGAGAGGGAAGATTTTTGTGTATCACATGTTTGCATACACATTAGATCCATTTTCCTATTTTCCATTTGAAATACTGAATCCCTGACACTAACCCATACCCTACTAGACTCTGACTACTAATCCTAATATCATGGAGAAAAAAAAACCTAACTGAATAGAAGTACAGTCCTTTTATAGGAAGCATGGTGTATATTTGTATTTGTCTTCCTCTTTATCAAGAGTATGTGTTTTAAATTTAGTAAACTTTTCATTTTAATATTTCTCCATGATTTTTTAAAGTTATCACATATGTAAATTCCTGTCTCCCTTTCTCTGTATCCTATTCAGCACATGTAATTTTTTTATGCATATACAATATCCTACCTGGTATCACACGTACATTCTTGTAAGATCACTGACTTTGGAATATAAAAATTGTGAGAAGAGATGACTCTCCCTAAATAATGATGGAACTGAAAATTCCACATATGGGTGAGCTTCCTAGTGAAAAACACTATACATAAATCCATGTTCAGTAAAATGAATATTTTTGGATTTGTGAATGAATTATATTTCATGATGAATATCGATTGGCATATATATTGCTAAATATTAATGTGTGTGTGTGTGTGCATGTGTGTGTGTGTGTGGGCGTGTGTGTGTGTGTATATTCTACGGATTTTAAAAAAATATGAAAAATATGTGTCTTATTATACACTCCCTAAATTCATTCATATTCATTTATGTTCATTTAAATTCAAATTTTCACAAGATTATTCTCAGTAATATTCATACACCTGAAATATATTTTGGTTTCCTACTACTGAAAACTAAGTTCAGTGGATGGTGCTTAAAAATCCTAATATTTCTACAGTAACTGACCCAGTTTAACATCAATGCAAGTAGATTGCTATGGGACATGATGTGTAATTTGAAGTTCATTTTTACTCAACACTGGTACATTACTATTTCTTCAGTTTATGGACATCATAGGATGTATTTTTTCATCCACAACTTCACAAATTTTTTTGGCATTTGGTTCACTTTCAATTACTTACTACTTCAGAACACATGTATTCCTCCATGTTTCTTTACTGGTCTTTTCACTAGACTTCTTTCTAAACACATTATTTTCGATTCCATAATCATTTTTGAAGCAAAACTCACTCTTCACGATAAACCGTAACCCTAATAATACCATTGCATATATAACTCGTTGGAATGATGGTATATATATCAATATAAGATTTCCAAAATATTTTCAGATGCAAACTCAATCCATTATTTTGTTGGATCCAGTTACATACTTTATTCACAATATGGTCTATTCCTGCATCATCTCAATAATCATCAACACAAGGTACACCTATTTGTATCCCCAGTACTAATTTATAAGTTTCCAGAATATTACTCCCCTTTATGGTGGAAGAAATACTTATGTCACCTGATCTACATATACATTTTACCACAGTAGTATTCTGGACACAAAATGCAAAGGTCACACATATGATTGTACCAAAGCCTAAATAGAAAGTGACCATAGATTACTAAAAGCATCTATGTCCAGGGTGCCTACTGCTCTCAAATGTCAATCCTATTGGTTACTACATATTTGTTTCTTCCTAAGATTATATATTTAACCTCAAGCCTGTTGAAAATATCTAATCCTATCACTCACTTTATACTTTTCCTGATTTCCTAATGCCCCTATTGATATCTGCTTTCCTACATATTTTTCCCAGTTCATCATTGTGACTGTCTTTTCACATGTGCTGATATTTACATTCACCCTCTAACTGAAAACCAATTGCTAAAGAACTTTTGGTCTAACTCCGAGACTCACTCTTCTTCCTAAACCTACTGACTATCTTCCTAATCCTACAGACTATCCCTTTTTGACTGGATGTTCTCTTCTACTTTCAATCATCTGAGGTATAGGGTCCTATGCCATTGTATATCGATTTATCTGAGACCTCGGTGCAGAACATAATTCAATCTAAGTATACCAATCAAGGGCCCAATGCCTTTCTGGGCTTCAAATCTTTCCTAGATCTCTGATCTCATACATATATTTCACATTTATATTCTTATAAATATCACAGGTTCCCAATACCATAATTCATCCAGCAGAATGACTCCTAACCCAAATCGAACATGCTATTAACACTAACCATACACTGTTCCCTCAATCTCACTTTACAGAAGAGCAGGGACAGAGTTGGTCTTAAAATCCAGGAAGGTAGGGTATCATCCACCAGCTGAGAACCTCAAAAGTCCCTGCAGAAATAATCCCTTGAGTCGGTGTAGGCAGGTATGAAGGATCTGAGAGAGCAAAAGTCATCTTCCATGGCAAACAACCTGGTCAGGTTGAAGGGATGTGTCTGAATTAGCCTCTCTCTTCCTAATGTAGAGAAGATGGACCAAACCATGGCTGTGTGGAGAGCTGTTCCCCGGTGCCTATGGTTGATATACCATCCTAACTTATGAAGGAGTCACAGCAAGTAGAGGCAGACTCCATCTTTTGGGAACCTTGGAAGAAACTGTTAAAACAAAGTGGTTTCCAAGGCAGTGACTTCATTCAGTTCTTGAAGGAAGTGACCTCACCTTACATTATTGGTGATGAAAGTCTGTGATCTTGGGATCCAGGAAACCAGGCACACAGAGTCAAACCCACTCCATGTCCCAGTGGGCTCACTTGTTTGGATTTAACAAGACAGAGTCACTCTTTCTTGGTACCTACTGATGTGAGGACAGCCAAATGCCTGGAAACTATGAAGACTGGCCTTTCCAGAGAAAGCAGGTAGTTTCTCACCACGGGCTCCTGACAACTTCACAGAGTTTGCTAAAGAGACCAGATCGGAGACAGGACACGCCACTTTTGGGGAACATAGTATGGCCCACAAGTCAGAGGACACTCCGGATAGACACAGACCTACTTGGGGGAAAGAGGTGCCTTTTTGGGTGTGAGTGTGAGTTTGTGGTTTTGTCTCATGTTCTGAGAATAGTTAGGAAAGCTGGTTTGTTTGTTTTGGAGTGGACTGTTTCTAGTAAGTCCTTTGACAACGTGAGTGTTTCTGTGTCTATATATCATACTGTGTCCGTGATTGTAGACAGTAGAAAAGAGAATGCATCAATGGATGTGTCCTGTCTACGAGAAAGCTTCAAAGCATTCATCCTGAGCAATTTATGAATGGACTGCAGCTTGCCGTATGGATGGGCAACTCCTGGTATCTTTCTAAATTCCTGTTTTCTTCCTGAATTCTGGACACTCTCCAGAATACGCTCATGATTTTGTGTCCAAGATATGTACCACCTCAATCTCTGTGACATGGCCATGTACTGGATAGCTGATGGGAATGGTGAGTATCTCAGAAAACTCAGATATTAGTATGCCCAAGAAAGTCTCAGTGGAGAAACCCTGCTTTGGGCCTTTTGCTTACCTATTCTGTTGCCCTGAATGTCAGGAAGGTCTTTGCCTCAGGCCACACTTTGTGAAGCCTGAAGAAAATAGTTTTCAAATGGAATTGAATGGTCATTACCTGTGCCTCTTCGGTTAATTGCTTTGGAAATGGATGTGTCTGAATCAGCCTCTTGGCCCTATGTGAGGCTGTGGCTTAGATTCACAGCACATGATGGGTCTAAAGAAAAATCCCATGTGTGCATCCAAAACCAAAATGGACAAAAGAACTGTCATGGTGGATAGAGTCTCTCGCCTTCCTCTGTAAGGTTCCTGACCTCCATTAAGTGAGAATAGGGATCATTTGGGTCAAGTGAATTCTTTAAAGTTCTGCAGAGGCTATCCCATAGGTTCGTGGGTTTTCTCATGACTCCAATTCACATCTATGTTTACAGAAGAGCAGGGACAGTGTTGGTCTTACAATACAGGAATGCAGTGGATCTTCCATCTGTTGAGAACCTCAAAGCTCCATGCAGAAATGATCTCTGGAGAAGATGTAGGCAGCTATGTAAGACCTGAGAGAGCAAAAATCATCTTCCATGGCAAACAACCTGGTCAGGATTAAGGGTTGAGTCAGAATGAGCCTATCTCTTCTTAATGTAGAGAAGATGGACCAAACCCGGCCTGTGTGGAGAGCTGTTCCCTTTTGCCTACGGGTGATATACCATTCTAACTTGTGAAAGTGTCACAGGAAGTAGGGGCAGCCCTCATCTCATGGGACCGTTGGAAGCAATTGTTATGACAAAGTGGTTGCCAAGGCAGTGATCTCATTCAGTTCCTGAAGGACTTGATCTCATCTCACTTCCATGGTGATGGAACTCTCTGAACTTGGGATACAGAAAGCCAGGCACCCAGAGCCAGTCTCAGTTCTATTCCCAGTGGTCTCACTTTTTTGGATTTACAAAGGACAGAGTCAGTCTTTCTTGATACCTACTGATGTGAGGATGGCCAAATGTCAGGAAAGCTCGGAAGAGGGGCTCTTCCTGAGAAAGCAGATAGTGGCTCACTCCTGGCTTCTAACAACTTCACATTGTTGGCCAAGAAGACCAGATCTGAGACAGGTCAGGCCATTTCGGAGGATCATAGTATGGCCCATCAGTCAGAGCACACTCCGGAGAGTCACAGACCTATTTGGGAGAAGGAGGTGCCATTGCGGGTGTGGGTTTGTGGTTTTGTCTCATGTTCTGAGAATAGTTAGAAAAGGCGGTTTGTTTGGTTTGGAGTGAACTGTTTCTAGTAAGTCGTTTGACAATGCAAGTGTTTCTATGTCTGTGTATCCCACTGTGTCCGTGCTTGTAGACATTAGAAAAGAGAATGCATCAATGGATGTGTCCTGTCTCATAGAAAGCTTCCCAGCATTCATCCAGCACAATTTATGAATTGAATGCGGCTTGCCTTATTGATGGGCGATACCTGCTACCTTCCTAAGTTGCTGTTTTCTTCCTGAATTATGGCCAATCTCCAGAATAGGCTCATGGTTTTGTGTCCAAGATATGAACTACCTCCAAGCTCTGTGACATGGCCATGTACTGGATAGCTGAATGGAATGGCGAGCATCTCAGAAAACTCAGATATCAGTGTGACCAGTAAAGTCTCAGTGGAGAATCCCTGCTTTGGGCCATTTGCTTACCTATTGTTCTGTTGCCCTGAGAGTCAGGAAGGTCTTTGTCTCAGGCCAACCCTTTGTGAATCCTGAAGGAAAGATTTTTCAAATGGAAATGAATATGCTTTACCTTTGGCTCTTTCCTTAATTGATTTGGAAAGAGATGTGTGTGAATCAGCCTCTTGGCCCAGTGTGATTCTTTGACTTAGATTCTCAGTACTTGATGGATCTAAAGAAAGATCCCATGGGTGCATAAAATCCAAAATGGCAAAAAGACCAGTCATTGTTGATGAAGTATTTTGCCTTCCTCTGTAAGGTTCCTGAATTCCATCAAGTGAGAATAGGGATCTTTTGGGTCAAATGAGTTCTTCAAATGTATTCAGAGGCTATCCAATAGGTGCTTGAGTTTTCTCATCTTTCCAATTCACATAAGGAATCTGTACCCGACACTCAGTAGGACTCAAATTGGAGAAGCAGAGCAGTATTAAGGGCAGGCCTATTTGATCACTCCTGGTACACAGGAAGGGTGTACAGGCCACTGGGAATTTAGGCAAATGAGGGGCAACAGAGCTTATTTTGGACACTGTCTTGGGCTACGCTAATGCTATGAAATGTCAATCCTATTGTTGACTTCATATTTGTTTTATCCTAAGCTCATATATTCATCCTCAACCCTGTTGAAAATATCTAATCCCATCACTCACTTTATTCTTTTCCTGATTTCCTAATGTCTCTATTGATATCTGCTTTCCTACATATTTTGCCCTGTGCATCATTGTGACTGACTCTTCACTTGTGTTGACGTTTACATTGACTCTCTAACCAAAACCCTATTGCTAAAGAACTTTTGTTCCAAATCCTATACTCACTTTTCTTCCTAAACTTACCGACTATCTTTCTAATCCAACTGACTATAACTTTTTGAATGGATGTTCTCTTCTACATTCAATGATCCAAGTACAGTTCAGGTTTCTATTCAACCGGGTGAGGGAGTAGATTCTGCAGTTTGGCAATTGGGGACAGCACATTCTGGCAACAAGATTAGCAAAGAGTTCTCAAGATTTCAACAGTGTTTCGTTAAGTGTACAGAAAAACAGGAAGTGACAAGTACATATTTTATTAACCTTTCATTCCCCACTTCTTTTTCTGGCTACTTTTAATCATAAAAGTGATCTTTGTGGGGTGTCACATTCTATGTCTGCTAGTGGGGTATTACCATAATTTTAATTTGTCCAATTTGAGCTTGGAGAAAAGAAATTACATGGTTGAGGAAACAGGGTTTTATAGTTAGTAATACTATGAGGATTATTATTGGACCGGCCAGGGTTGATAAAAACGTAATTAACCAGGGGGACTGTGTAAAGAAAGACTCAAACTACCCTTTTTGTGCCTCTCTCTTTCGTTGTTGCTCTTCAAGGCATCTTTTTAATTTACTCATAGATTTTTTTACAACTCCAGTATTGTCGACATAAAAACAACATTCTTCCCTCAAAGAAGCACAAAGGCCCCCCTCTGTCATGAAAAGGAGGTCCAACCCTCGACTGTTCTGTAAAACAACTTCAGAGAGAGAGGTTAAAGATTCCTGCAAAGCTGTGATGGAGGTTTCTAAAATCTTTAAGTTTTGATCTATTGCTGCTTCTAATTGGGTCACTTGTTGTGTCCCATGGACCAGAGCAGTGGTTCTTGTGCCCAACCCTGCAGCAACTCCTATTCGTAATAGAATGGCTAAGGTGAGGGACATATGTTCCCAGTGGAACCGGGTTGTATGTCCCCCTCTTTGATCTTCAGATGAACCTGCGTCATGATAGAGCACTCTGGGAAACATCTGCACCATTTCACAATTAATCACATCTGTTGACCATTTCATGAAAACATAAACAATGTTTAAGTATGTAGAATTATACTGTTGTAGGGACGGACAAGGCAAGGCACCTAAGATAGCACCAAAGACACGGAAACAGTCTTTTTTGGTTTCAACCAGACTCAGAGGGCATTGCTTCTGTTGTAATCAATTAATCCCCTGAAACCCAAGTTACGTAGTTTCAGAATTTTGTACCCAACACGTAAGGGAAGGGGCTCAGAAGTTCACAGTCTGCAGAAGTTCACAAAAAGCAGTTTTTGTTTCTGTTTTTTCCTCAGTTTGGGCAAGTTAACTTTTCAAGGACACCTGGGTGGAGGTGTCTTCCCTTTCTTTTTTTCCCCCTTCCAGCTGTTTCCATACAGCCCAGTTTGTAACTTCTTTATCTTAGAAATGTAGCCATCTCTGTGAAGCCCCAGCTCAAGGCCAGAGGACTTTTTTCCAAATATTTTGTGAAAAACTAGTAAGGGTGTGTCTAGATCAGGAGTGCTGAATTTTTTAGCCAGTTGCCAAGGAGACCAGGGCAACACAAAAATAGGAAGTTTATCTACAGTGAACTCTTTTATAGGGACTCTTTTGCTGAAAGTCCTAAATCAGCCATGGTGAAGACTTCTGGAGAAGGTCAGTTAAGACTTTTCTGTGGGCCTGGTACAGAGGGGGAAAATTTGGAAGGCAGGGATAAGAGCAGCTCTGTGGATCTGAGAATGAGGAAGGAGAGATGTAAAAGAATATTGGGAGAGGGCTTTGGGATCTTAATAGCAACAAAAACTTGAGCAGTAGAACAGATAGAACAGAGGGGGAGACGGGAGTGAGATTCCAAAAAGCCTGTGAGGGACTTTAAATTCTTAGTAACCTGTTTTTAGTGATGACAAAGCAACATTAAAGGCCATTTTCATTACATCTTGTATTAGGGTCTGAGGATTCTTCTCAGCGGGTTTGAGCTTTGCATTAGGTGGTAAGAGGACTGGGTGGGACCCGGTGCGGGCACTGACAGGAGAGGAGAGGAGTGAGTGAATGGAGTGGTACCTCAGTACCTGCAACCTCAGCAAGGGAGCAATGGTCTGAGAACCAGTCGAGATTTGGGTTTTTGATCTAGATATTGGAGGGGAGAAATCAAGTTGCTGAGGTGGGAGTGACAGCAGAGAGTCTAGAGCACAAGGCTGAGGGTGAGCATCTATTGGAGAAGCATAGTTCAGGATGTGAGCAAAGGAGAGAGAAGGCCTCCACATAGCGGAATCTCCTTTTACCCTTTTGAGCACTTGCAGAAGTTAAAAAGGTCACACAGAATTTGAGGATCTAGAGACCCCTCTGGGGGCCATGGTTTTGGTTATCTAATTTGTAATATGGCCAATGCTGTGTACAGAATTTGATGAGGAGTTTGGGTTCCATCTGACAGTCCCTGTATGCTCACATCCCCATGACTTACAATAGAAGTCTGCTCTCCCCCCCCACAGCCGTGACTGTTTGTGGCTTTGATAGTCTGCCGGGCAAACATAGTAATCTAGGCTAGCCAACCTGCATCTGGCTCACGTGTCCCTACATCTATAATGTTTGTTTCCATTATCTATGGTACGGAAAGGATTTAATGGAATTTTAGTGGGATCCTGTTAATCAGGGATATCCCAATAGGAAAGACCTATAGCCAGCTGACAAATGACTGGGTGGAGAGATGGCCACCAGGTTCGTAAGCTGGCTGTATTCGAGATAGGCCATACTTCGTGTCCAGTAGGATTTGTGATCAGCCATCACAGCTTAAGGGGCTGATGAGGGTAAGACTACTGGTCGTCAAGTGGAGAATAAATATCTTCCAGGATCTTCTTTACAACCATTTGCAATGTTTCTTTTTTCTTCTTTTTTATTTCTTTTTTTGTGTGTGTGTGTGGGGAAGGCTTCAATACATCCTGAAAATGTATGTTCAAAGACTAGGAGTTATTTAAGTCCATACCTTACTGGCTTAATTTCAGTAAAGTCCACTTCCCAGAAATGTCCTCGTCTGGTTCCTCATAGGTGCTTTCCTGCAGGAAGCTTGGAAGTGTAAGCTTTAACCAATTAATGGACCTGACAGGCTTTTGTTACCCATTCAGTTATTTCCTTTTGCTGTGAGTAGGTTAGTGGAAAACTGTGTTCTTGATCCTTCACGAATGAATGCAGTTTCTTTGAACAAAGGTGAGTGAGTTGATGAACATTTGCTACTGACATAGTTAGAGCCATGATTATAGGAGTAGTTACTGAAGGATTAAAAAATTCCACTTGGGGGCCTTCAGGGTTAAAAGTTATTTTGGCCCAGAGCTTGGTGAGCAGAACTCTGCCTATCAATGTGGCCAGGGATTACTAGGAAGGAGTGATGGATTTTTCCTTTTCCCTGGTCCATGGTCCTCGTAGTTGTCAAAGCCCGATATTTACTTCTGTTAGACTCTTGAATTAGAGACCTTTTATTCAGTAGAGGGCCCAATGGGCCTTACGGGCTGAGTATATTCCCCCTGCATCTACTTCAAAGTTTATTGTGTTCCCCTCCACTTCAAAAGTTACCTTGAGGTCAGGGAGAGGATCTGAGCCCGGACTTTCTTAGTATTACTCCAGAGTCAGAATATCTGGCTGGCATGGCTGTCTCTTTCTAGGGCACTCTTTGGCCCAGTGTCCTTTTTCTTTAGAGTAGGCACATTGATCTGAGGCCAGGGGTGGCCTCTAGTGTGTGCCCAGGTATCCCTTCCTGTCTCTCTGTTTCTTAGTTTCTGACCTATTTGTTGTTGTGACCAGGACCTTAGTCAATGCCTTAGTCTGTCTTTTGTTTCTTTTATCCTCAATCAGCTCCCTTCTCTTCCTCAGTTTCTTTCTTAAAGTATACCTTCTCGGGTTCTCTGACTAAATCCCTCAAAGTCATATCTTGTAATCCATCTAAGCATTGTAACTTTCTTTTAATATCCAGGGCAGCTTTCCCAATAAAGGCCATTGTGACAGATGCCTTTTGATCCTCTGCCTGAGGATCGAAAGGAGTATGTCTCTTATATACCTACATAATTATCTCTAGGAACATAGAGGGAGATTCATCAGGCCCTTAAATAATCTCTCTTACCTTGGCCAAATTAGTTGGTCACCTAGCGGCCACTAAGATACCCACTATTAGAGCCCGGCGATAAGTGGACAGATGCTCCCTACCTTCAAAGGTGTTGGGGTCCCAGTTGGGTCGTTTCAAGAGAAAGCCGGCTTTGAATATATTGGGAAGTTTTGTCGGTCACGCATTTGGTCCGAGGATACTTTTTTCTAGCATCCAGGAGGATTCTCTTTTGTTCCTCTGTCATGAAGAGAGTCCCTAGGAGTTGTTGGCAGTCATCTCAAGTAGGTTGGTGTGAAAACATCAATGACTTCACCAGACCTGAGAGCCAGGTTGGGTCCTCGGTAAAAGGAGGATTGTTATTTTTCCATTTATATAGGTCTGAAGAGGAGAAGGCCAATACTGGTAGGCTTGCATTTTTTCCCTATGGCCATCGTCAATCATTGGTCCTTAGGGATGGAGGGAAGCAACACGGGAGTTCCAGGGTTTTCAATCATTTGCCACCAGCGAGTTCCTTTAGCAACTCCAGCTTCCTCCAGGGGAGGAGGGGCTGTGTGTGACGCAGGGGAGTTATCTGGAGGGCCCTGGGCTGGCTTAGCTTCCTCCAATTGCGGAGAGGCTGAGTCAGCAGCTGGAGAATCACTTAGAGGGTGTTGGGGGTTGTGGGACAAGGGTAGAAGATAAGGAGGGGAACGAGAGTCCAGTAGAGTCAAATCTTGTGACTCAGGGAGAACAGAGGGTGGAGGAGGAGGAGGAGCAGAGGGGTTGAGAGATCGTGGGGGAAGGAGTAGGAACGGGGACACAGCAAGGAAAGGCTTCACCCACGGAGGAGGAGATTTGCAGAGGTCCTGCCAAGTTAAGGTATATTCCTGTTTATCAGTATGGCTATGTGGCCCTGGCTGTAAGACAATATCTCTGTCTTTTTAAATTAGTGGGAAGTAGAAAGATCCTTCTAGGGGCCATCAGAATCCAAAGGTGGGCCATTCTGTGGCACACAGAGTCTGCCAGGTCCAGCGTTTTACTGAAAAAGAAACATTCTGAGCCCTTAAGCGGACTTTGGTCCATAGATCAAGGGTCAGGGACAGAGGCATTGAAGTGATCTGTCCCATAATGAAAGATACACAAACAGTAAAAGCAACGACACAGGACACAGACAAGAGAAAACAATAAAGACAGGCAATGGACGTCCAACACTGAGACCAAGACTGAGCAGGTGGCAAAACCCGATGGGCTGGCAATACCGAATCTGAAACAAAGTATCACTGAGTCGAGGAGACTATTATTCCTCGATTCCGGAGTCCTCTGTGGCGTCCCCCAGGGACTTGGCTTGTGGCTCTGTGACACGTCTGCCAGCCACCATCAAAGAGAGCTCACACACTTCATCGACAGCCATTTTGCCAAGCCCTAACCTGAAACCTGAAACCAGAAAGAGGTGCCTTACTTACCCTGAGAGTAGCCCATTGGGGTCTCTCGTTCACCACTGCTGGATTTCGGTGGAACCTCCATATATAAATATCGGAAGAGCATTGGGGGAAGAGACCACCAAGAGACTCTCTCATGCAAAAACAAAGGGTTTATTGGGGGTCCAGCATGCTGGGGCTCAGAGCTCATTTGAATAGAGCAGAGAACCCTGAGAACAGCTTAAGCAGAGCTTATATACTTTCCTTGAAGAGGGCAGGGAGGAAAGTTTATTGATGGGCCTGGGCGGGTGAGCAGTTTGCGTGCAACTGGGTGAGGGAGTACATTCTGAAGTTTGGCAGTTGGGGACAGCACATTCTGGGAAAAAGATTAGAAATCACTTCTCAAGATTTCAACAGTGTTTTATTAAGCATACAGAAAAACAGGAAGTGACAAGAATCTATTTTATTAACATTTCACTACCAACTATACTTTGCCAGATTTCCTAAAGTCTCTATTGATATCTGCATTCCTACATATTTTCCCCAGTTCATCATTGTGATTAATTCTTCACATGTGCTGACATTTACATTCACTCAATACCCGAAACCCTATAGCTAAAGAACTTTTGGTCCAAATCCTATACTCACTCTCCTTTATAAACATACCGACTATCTTCCTAATACTACTGACTATCCATTTTGACTGGAAGTTCTCTTTGAAAATCAATCATCCAAGTTACAAGGTCCTATGCTTAATACCCAATCAAGGGCCCAATGCCCTTCTGGGCTTCAAATCTTACCTAGATTTTTGTTTTCAGATTCATATATTTTACCTATATATTCTTGAAAATATCGCAGATTCCCAATACCATTATTCATCCAGCAGAATGATTTCTATTCCAAATCAAACCTGTTATTAACCGTAACCATACACTGTTCCCTCAATCTAACTTTAGAGAAGTGCAAGGACAGAGTTGGTCTTAAAATACAGGAATTTAGGGGATCTTCCAACTGCTGAGAAACTCAAAGGTCTATGCGCAAATGATCCCTAGAGAAGTTGTAGGCACCTATGAAGGAACTGAGAGAGCAAAAGTCATCTTTCATTGCAAACAACCTGGTCAGCATGAAGGGATGTGTCTGAATCAGCCTCTCTCTTCTTTATGTAGAGAAGAAGGACCAAACGAGGCCTCTGTGGAGAGCTGTTCCCGGTTACCAATGTTTGATATACCATTCTAACTTGTGAAAGTGTCAAAGGAATTAGGGACAGCCTCCATTTCATGGGACCTTTGGAAGCAAATGTTAGGACAACGTGCTTGCCAAGGCATTGACCTCATTCAGTTCCTGAAGGAAGTGACCTCACCTCACATTCTTGGTGATGGAACTCTCTGAACGTGGGATCCAGGCATCCAGGCACACAAATCTAGTCCCAGGCCCAGTCCCAGTGGTCTCACTTCTTTTGATTTACCAAAGACAGAGTCAGTCTTTCTTGGTATCTACTGATGTGAGGATGGCCAAATGCCAGGAAAGCTCTGAAGAGTGGCCTTTCCTGAGTAAGCAGGAAGTGGCTCACCGTTGTCTCCTGACAACTTCACAGAGTTGGCCAAAGAAACCAGATCTGAGACAGAACAGGCCATTTGATGGGAACATAGTATGGCCCACCAGTCAGAGGTCACACCCGATAGTCAGAGACCTACTTTGGGAAAGGAGGTGAATTTGTGGGTGTGAGTGTGTGTTTGTGATTTTGTCTCATGTTCTGAGAATAGGTAGGAAAGGCAGTTTGTTTGGTTTGGAGTGGACGATTTCTAACAAGTGATTTGACAAGGCGAGTGTTTTTATGTCTGTGTATCCCACTGTGTCCATGGTTGTAGACATTAGAAAAGAGAATGCATCAAAGGATGTGTCCAGGCTAGTAGAAAGCTTACCAGAATTCTTTCTGCCCAATGTATGAAAGGAATGCGGCTTGCCTTATGGATGGGTAACACCTGCTATCTTCCTAAGTTCCTGTTTTCTTCCTGAATTCTGGCCACTCTCCAGAATAGGCTCATGATTTTGTGACCAAGTTATGTACCACCTCCAAGCTCTGTGACATGGCCATGTACTGGATAGCTGAAGGGAATGGCGAGCGTCTCAGAAAATTCAGATATCAGTGTGACCAGGAAAGTCTCAGTGGAGAAACACTGCTTTGGGCCGTTTGCTAACCTAATGTTCTGTTGCCCTGAATGTCAGGAAGGTCTTTGCCTCATGCCACCCCTTTGTGAAGCCTGAAGAAAACAGTTTTCAAATGGAAATGAATATGGATCACCTGTGGCTCTTTGCTTAATTGCTTTGAAAAGGGATGTGTCTGAATCAGCCTCTTGGCCCTGTGTGAGGTTGTGGCTTAGATACTCAGCACGTGGTGGATGTAAAGAAAGATCCCATGTGTGCATCCAAAACCAAAATGGCCAAAAAGCAGTCCTTGTGGATGAAGTCTGTCGCCTTCCTCTTTAAAGTTCTTGAACTCCATCAAGTGAGAATAGGGATCCTTTGGGTCAAATGGGTTCTTCAAAGACCTGCAGAGGAGCTTGTGTTTTCTCATGACTGCAAATCACATAAAAATATATACCTGACACTCAGTTTTCCACAAATTGGAGAAGCATAGAAGTATTAACGTCTAGCATATTTGATCACTCCTGTTTCACATGAAGGGTGTCCAGACCACCCTGAATTTACGCCAATGAGGGGCAAGGGAGTTATTTTGGATACTCTCTTGGACTCCGCCACTCATGGAAACCTTCAGCCAGAGGTTGTGATTAGTGTCTATATGGAAGAAGATGAGGGCCATATGGGAGGGTTTTGGTTTTAATTTTGGTCATTTGTGTCCGGTTGGAAGACATGACTGGGACCACCTGGGCTTGAACTCTGGTGTGATTCCCCTTAGAGACTGAATTCAGAGAAGTATTGCCATGAATTTTGTTGGGATTTTAGGAGTCCACCCATGAGAATCACCCTTGGAAACTGAGATCTAGGCCCAGGGTGGCTTTCCACAGAGCCCTGGGTATCTCAGCCAGAAGATCACATGATTTAATTCTGAAAGACTTGCCAGCCATTGTTGAGAGTCACAACACCCATGGACGTCACATTGTAGACCTCAATAGGCCTGGCTTCATGTGACATTTTGGCCACTCTTTGGGAAGCCTTGCCTGTGAGAGTTCTACAGAGCATTCATTGAAATGAGCTTCCTCACCATTTAAAGGTTCCTGAATGAATTGAAACCCACAGTGCCTGCAACGTCATCCTTGAAAAATGCCTAGATAAATACCATGAAATTTTTGAAATTCCCATGACCAGGTGGCACTGGAGAAACTTTGGATGTCCTGTTGCTGATCGTAAATATGCAAGACAGTGCCTTGATTGAGTGGGTTTCATGAAAATGGTGTAGAACAGAGATGCCAGTATGTTGGAACCTGCTGAGTAGTGGGCCTAGAGCAGTGGTAGGCAGGTGTGTGATAAAAAATTTGTGGTGGGGCCATGTGGATCTGCCATTGGATCCCAAATGGCTTGTGACTTACATGGTGCAGCCAGCAAACCCTTCCATGTAAAGGCTTCTGGTTATATGGAGATGTTTCCGGGCAATGTTTAGAATCAGGTTACTATGGACATGGGGCCAAGCTATGTGGGATAGAAGCCTGGTTGGTGCATTCTCCTGCAGACCCTGACCAACCACACATGAAAGAATTGCCTCCAGAACTGTGTCTTAGTTGAACTTCTTTTATTTCATGAAGCAAATGCCAAAGTCCCAGTGCAGCAGCAAGAAACACCACGAAAAGTGGAGGATGACCAAATCGCTTCCCAGTCCACATGGGAATACCCTTAGCCCCCAGTGGCCACAGTTTACTTACAAAGAGAGAATTCAGCACTGCTGCCTCATGTTCATTGGAAAATAAGAAACCATGTCCTCCAGGTCACATAGATGCAGACACAGCTTTGATAGTCTCACTAAAAAGAAGCTAAAGCTCCTGACAACAACATATATTTCAAGTGCCCAAACTCAGAGGCAGTTTCTCAAGAAGTATTTAGGCCAGCAGAGCTCCATGTTTATGGAGTGTTTACCCTGTCCCATACTAGGGAAACTCCTCTACCACTTCCAAGGTTGTAAACTCCTGAGCATATTATTCACAGATTTTATTACTCTTCTCCTCTAATTGTGTCTTACTTTGGGCGAAAAAAATGTCAAGGAATTGTTCTGGATGAGAGTGGGAAGATTTTGTTTAGCACATATTTGCATACACATTGGATTCATTTTTCTATTTTACATTTGAAATACTGAATCCTGACACTAACACATGCCCTGCTAGATTCTGAATACTAATCCTAATGTAATGGAGAAAAATTACGGAAACAGAATAGAAATACAAGCAGTTCAGAGGAGGCATGTTGTATACTTGGACTTGCCTTTTGCATTATATAGGGTAGGAGTTATAAATCTAGTCAATTTTTTGTTGAAATAGTTTTCCATGTGCTTTTAAAGTTAACAAATATGTGAATTCCTGTCTCCCTTTCTCTGTATTCTATTCAGCACATGTATTTTTATATGCACATATAGAATCCTACCTGGTATCACACGTACATTCTTGTGAGTTACATGACTT
This sequence comes from Callospermophilus lateralis, assembly GCF_048772815.1. Classification (NCBI taxonomy): domain Eukaryota; kingdom Metazoa; phylum Chordata; class Mammalia; order Rodentia; family Sciuridae; genus Callospermophilus; species Callospermophilus lateralis. Next base: position 211,970 of record NW_027513173.1, read on the forward strand.
GGCAGATACAAAGTGTGAGAAGAGATCACTCCTCTTAAACGCTGTTTGACCTGAAAATTCAACCTATGGGTGAGCTTCCTAGTTGAAAAAAGTTATACATAAATCCATATCCAGTAAAATGAATATTTTTGGATCTGTGGATGATTCATATTTCACGGTGTAATTCGATTGGCATATATATTGCTAATTTTTAAAATCTGTGTGTGTATATATATATATATATATATATATTCTCTCCAGATATTTCAAAATATTTAATATATGTGTCTTATTATACACTCCCTAAATTCATTCATGATTATGTATGTGGATTTATAATCAACTTTTCACAAGATTATTCTCAGAAATATTCATTCACCTGATATACGTATTTTTTTCCTAGTATTGAAAACTAACTTCAGTGAATGGTGCATATAAATCCTAATATTTCTACAGTAACTGATCCATTTTCACATCAATGCAAGTAGATTCCTATGGGACATGATAAGTATTTTGAAGTTCATTTTTATTGAAAACTAGTACATTACTATTTCTTCAGTTTATGCACATTATTGGATATATATTTCATCCACAAGTTCACAAATTTATAGGCATTTATTTCACTTTCAATCACTTTCTGCTTCAGAAAACACGTGTTCCGCCATGTTTCAAACTGGTCTTTTCATGAGACTTCTTTCCAAACACATTATTTTTGATTTCCATAATCACTTTTGAAGCAAAACTCACTCACTCTTCATGATAAACCATAACCCTGGGATTACAATTAGACGTATAACTAGTTGTTATGAATGATTATATATCAATATATGATTTCTTATGTATTTTCAGATATCAATTCAATACATTATTTAAAGTGGAACCAGTTATATTATTTATTAACTGTATGGTCTATTCATGCATTATCTCTATATTCATAGACACAGGGTACACCTATTTTTACCCTCAATACTAATTTATACGTTTTCAAAATATTCCTCAAAAAATGGTGGAAGAATTACTCATGTCACCTGATCTATATATACATTTTATCACAGTAATATTCTGGACAAAAAAATCAAAGGTCACCCTTAAGGTTGTACCAGAGCCTAAATGGAAAGTGAGCATGGATTACTAAAACCTTCCATGTCCAGGTGGCCTAATGCTCTCAAATGTCAATCTTATTGGTGACTACATTTTTGTTTCTTTCTAAGATTATATATTCAACCTCAAGCCTGTTGAAAATGTCTAATCCTATCACTCACTTTATACTTTGCCTGATTTAGTAATGTCTCTATTTATATCTATTTTCCTACATATTTTCCCCTGTTCATCATTGTGACTGACTCTTCACTTGTGCTGACATTTACATTCACTGTCTACCTGAAACCCTATTGCTTAAGAACTTTTGGTCTAAATCCTATTCTCACTCTTCTTTGTAAACCTACTGACTATCTTTCTAATCCTACCGACAATCCCTTTTTGAGTGGGTGTTCTATTCGACATTCAATCATCCAAGGTACAAGCTCCTATGCCATTGTATATAGATTTATCTGAGACATTTTTGCAGAAAATAATTCAAAGCTAAGTGTGCCAATTAAGGGCCCAATGCCCTTCTGGACTTCATATCTTCCCTAGATTTCTGTTTTTATACTTATATTTCACCTATATATTCTTGTAAGTATCATAGTTTCCCAATACCATTATTCGTCATGCAGAAGGATTCCTAACCCCAAATTGAACATGTTACTAACCCAAACCATACACTGTTCTCTCAATCGAACTTTACAGAACAGCAGGGACAGGGTTGCTCTTAAAATACAGGAATGTAGGGCATGTTCCACCTGTTGAGAACATCAAAGGTCCATGCAGAAATGATCCCTTGAGAAGATGTAGGCAGCTACGAAAGACCTGAGAGAGAAAAGTCATCTTCAATGGGAAACAACCTTGTCAGCATGAATGGATGTGTATGAATCAGCCTCTCTCTTCTTAATGTAGAGAAGATGGACCAAAACAGTCCTAGGTGGAGAGCTGTTTCCGGGTGCCCATGGTTTATATACCATTCTAACTTGTGAAAGTGTCACAGGAAGTAGGGGCAGCCTCCATCTCATGGGACTCTTGAAAGCAACTGTTAGGACAAAGTGGTTGTCAAGGCAATGACCTCATTCAGTTCCTGAAGAAGTGATCTACCTCACTTCCTTGGTGATGGAACTCTCTTAACTTGGGATCCAGGAAGCCAGGCACCCGGAGCCAGTCCATTCCCAGACCCAGTAGGCTCACTTGTTTGAATTTACCAAGGAGAGTGTCAGTCTTTCTTAGTACCTACATATGTGAGGATGGCCAAATACCAGGAGAGCTCTGCATAGGGGCCTTTCCTGAGAAAGTAGGTAGTGGTTCACCGCAGGCTCCTGACAACTTCACAGAGTTGGCCAAGGAGACAAGATCTGAGATAGGACAGGCCATTTTGGGGGAACATAGTATGGCCCACCACTCAGAGGAAACTCCGGATAGTCACAGAGTTACATGGGGGAAGGAGGTGTCTTTGTGGGGTGGGTGTGATTTTGTGGTTTTGTCTCATGATCTGATAATAGGTAGGAAAGACGGTTTGTTTGATTTGGAGTGGTCTTCTTCTAGTAAGTCGTTGGACAAGGCAAGTGTTTCTATTTCTGTGTATCCCACTGTGTCCGTGGTTGTAGACATTAGAAAATAGAATGCAACAATTGATATGTCCTGTATAGTAGAAAGATTCCCGGCATTCATCCTGCCCAATTTATGAATGGACTGCAGCTTGCCTTATCCATGGGCAACACCTGCTACCTTCCTAAGTTCCTGTTTCTTCCAGAATTCTCACCACTCTCCAGAATAGTCTCATGGTTTTGTGTCCAAAATATGTACCACCTCCAAGCTCTGTGACATTGCCATGTCCTGGATAGCTGAAGGGAATGGCGAGCATCTCAGAAAACTCAGATATCAGTGTGACCAAGAAAGTCTCAGTGGAGAAACCATGCTTTCGGCCTTTTGCTTATCAATTGTTCTGTTTCCCTGAATGTCAGGAAGGTCTTTGCCTCAGGCCACCCCTTTGTGAAGCCTGAAGAAAACAGTTTTCAAATGGAAATGAATGGGCATCACCTGTGGCTCTTTGCTTAATTGCTTTGGAAAGGGATGTGTCTGAATCAGCCTCTTGACCCTGTGTGAGGTTGTGGCTTAGATTCTCAGCACCTGATGGATGTAAAGAGAGATCCCATGTGTGCATCCAAAACAAAATGGCCAAAAGAGCAATTATTGTGAATGAAGTCTCTCACATTCATTTGTAAGGTTCCTGACCACCATCAAGTGAGAATACGGATCCTTTGGTTCAAATGAGTTATGCACAGCCCTGCAGAGGCTAACCCATAGGTTTTTGGGTTTTCTCATGGCTCCAAATCATATAAAGAATCTATACCTGACAGTCAGTAGGCCTCAAATTGGAGATGCAGAGCAGTATTAACAGCTGGCCTATCTGATCACTCCTGGTTCACCGGATGGGTGTCCAGGCCACCTTGACTTTAGGCAAATGAGGGGCAAGGGAGCTTATTTTTGACACTGTCTTGGGCTGCACCCCTCATGAAAAACTCCAGCCAGAGGTTATGATAAGTGTCTATATGGAAGAAGATGAGGGCCATGTGTGAGTGTTTGGTTTTAATTGTGGTCATTTGTTTGGCGGTTGGAAGAGATAACTGGATCCACCTGGGCTTGAATTCTGGCATGATTCCTCTTAGAGACTGAGTTCTGGAATTTACCTCAAAGAAGTATTGCCATGAAATGTGTTGGGATTTTAGGAGGCCACGCATGAGATGCGCCCTTGAAAACTGAGATCGAGGGCCAGGGTGTCTTTCCACAGTGCAGTGAGAATCTCAGCCAGGATATCACATGATTTTATTTTGAAAGACTTGGCAGCCATAATTGAGAGTCTAAACACAAATGGAACTCATATTGTAGACCTCAATGATCCTGGCTTCATGTGACCTTTTGGCCACTTTTTGGGAAGCCTTGCCTGTGAGATTTCTCCAGAGATTTCATTTAAATGAGCTTCCTCACCACATAATGGTTCCTGCATTAATTGAAACGCACAGTGACTCCAACTTCATCCTTCAAAAATGGCTAAATAAATACTATCAAATTTCTGAAATTCCCATTACCAGGTGGCACTGGAGAACCTTTGGATATCCTGTTGCTGAACATGAGTGAAATAATTCCCCACGCAATGACACTTCACCGGGAGAATTCCAATTTTATTGCTAAAAGCTGTGTGCTTATATAGAACTAAGGGGGAGATGGTATGGCTTAGATAAATGGCAGCAACCCGTTTATTGACAAGTTCTTTCAAATATCAGCTCCAGAGCCCAGGAATTAGTTCTAATTGGGGCTAAGGTTCCCCACAAGCGAGATTTGAAATTGGCGCTGGCGGGAGAGTTCACAAGGGCGGGAACTTTTTGCACCACTGCAGAAATGAAGAAGGTAGGAAGAAGAAGTCCTTAGGCGCCATGTTGGGGTTTTTCTCTGCGGTATGGCTGCCATTTATTCCTGTCCCAACATTCCACCCTTTTTGTTTTCTTAGGAAGTGGGGCGTCGTTTGTCAGATCTGGCTGCTTCCTGCTGTGTGGGGCTGGTGTGTGGCCTAGAAAGAGAAGTGGAGGAATGCTCAGGGGGCAGGTATGGGGATATCATGGCAGCCAGAAATAAAACCCAGTGGCTATAGACAGCTATTTTCATAGGGGTGAAGTCAATGAATGTTCCCTGAAGCCAAAGATGTCGATGGCATGGAACCAGTCCTGGATGGAAGAGATTGTTGGTATCAGCCACTGGTCCTGTAACAGAGACTCAAGGAAATACTGGAAGCGTTGCCTGGACATGGTGTCGCCAGCACCTGAAGAAGATCAGAGCGAATAAAAACAGAATGAAGATAAAAATTAAAGCAAATGTCAATTTTTGGCAGAAGTTTCATGTGGGGGGACTGACATAGAAGAGGCCAAGGGCCATGAGAAAGCTTAGAAGGTGGTAAAGACTATGAATCCAGGATGGCAGATTAAGAGGTTCTCCGAGCTCGTTGTCTCCCGCTGTCTAATACCCGTTGCATTCCATCGTGCCTGGTAGTGAGCTTCATCACTGAGTGAACTGTTCTCTTGGAGATGTTGGGGATTCATCGGTCATCAGAGGCTGGTAGTGACTAAGCAAAAGCTGGTTGAAAGTTTGATTAGGAATTTTATGCAGTTGGGTTTGAAGGCACTTCATTATGCAGGGCAAGAGAGCACAAAAAAGGAGCATCCAAATAAGGGGACCCAAGATATGTAGTAAGTACATGGCAAGATAGGATTGGAAGAACCCTGTTATGGGATTGGAGGAGGTAGGTTTGAGCAATTGGGTCGATAATTCCTGCAATTTAACAACATTTTTTTTATTAGCCCAGATTCATTAACATAATAGCAAAATTCCTCTCTGAGGAATAGGCATGTAACCCCTTTTTCTGCAGTGAGAAGATCAATTGCCCTTTGGTTCTGTAAAGCTTCTTGTGCCAATGAAGTAACCTGCCGCTGCAAGGAACCCAGAGACTCAGCCATGGTATTGAGTGTTTCCTGCAGTTTTTGTTGAAGGTCATTGGATCCCATAGAGCATGACCTATAGCTCCACCAGAGAGTCTGAGACCCGTCACTGAGGTTGTTAAAATGAGGCCTACCAGAACCGGCAGAAAGACTACCCTACGGGTGCGGGAAGGTAGGGCCAACTGTCAGAATTCGGTGGGAGTATACAAAGATAGCTGAGGAACTACAGTAACCAAGAAACAGGCGCCAGAGACATTGATGGTTGAGGTACTTAAAGAACCATTACACCAGAGGAAATGTCCAGGTTGCATAAACACAGGGCTCTATGGAGTGCTGTAGCTCAAGGAACAAATGGGTAAAGGATTCATTATTGGCAGGTGGAAACAGATGAAAGGAAATAATGTATTGGTGGAATAACTTTCCCACAGTGGGATACGTGTCACATGTAGGGGTTGTCCTTTTTAGAGAAATTGTAGGGTTTTGCTGGAATATTTCCTGCCGCTAATGGGACTGCTGCTAGAAGTGGACGACTAAGTGAAGCACAGAGAAAGCACTGAGAAGTAGGCACAGAAAGAGGGGTGGAGTTTAATAATCAAAAAGTTTGGTGTAGCAAATTGAGCCATGTGGGAGGGGGACCTGAGAGGCTTGAAGGCTCTGAATCCTTTTTGGATGAGCTACGGATATGATCTCGAAGTTTTGATTCTGAGTCCTTAATGTGTTCGACTACCTGGATGGTTGCCTTAGGTTGCGTAATCAGGGTGAGGCCAATAGTCATCCACCCTGTGGGTCTGACTGAGGTTGTCCGAGCATAGACAGCAAACTCAACATAGCCCCATCGTTTGGCCTTGGGGTCAGGTTTATCTAAAGTATACCATCCATTGTTACTGGATGAAGAGCCTTTATGCCACTTTATGTAACTAGAAGTCCACCCTTCAGGGTAACCAAATGAGTGGTAAGAATAGCTACCACGTTCATCATGGAACATGCATGACCAATAGGGGCACCCATTATATATCTCAGGCCACCAATGACAATAGTCTTTTGTTTGATCAAAAAGGAAGCAAATGAAAGGCCAGTTCCAGCTACCAGGGACGAAGGTCCTTGAAGGTGACAATTTTAGGGAAATAGAGGTGCAGTTGTGGATGAAGCAAGTAGTTGCATCCACTGCGCAGACCTTCTGCATGCCATGTTCTGAGTATCGTTCCCGAAAAGTGAATAAATGCATGGTAGGTGAGGAGGGTAAAGACCAGTCCTGACAGAGCACAGAAAATAAGCAGAGCACAAAAAACAAGCAGTTAGAGAAGACTAGGGTGTTGGGAGAGCTCATTGTGCCTTCTTTAAGAGGAATTGGGCTGCAATGAAAACCGTGTGAGCCACAACTAAAATGGGTGAGATGGGTGTGGAGAGCAGGAGTAAAGGGGAGGTTCAGTAGGTGATTCTTGGAGTTCCTCTGGGGTGGCCCTGTCTTCAGCAGGTGGGGCCTCCTGGTGATGTGGCTTCAACCTAGACATGTGAATCCAGGGAGTGAGACAGTTGTCTGGTAAGGAGAGTTTGGCGGCGGTAAGGGTAAAGAGAATGACAGGATAGGGGCCTTCCCATTTTGCGGCAAGAGTCCCTTTCTCCTCTGGGGTATTATAATAGACTAGACTAACAGGTGTTAAGGGAGGAGTGTTTGGAGAGGAGACTGGGTCCGGAAGAAGCCAGTCCTGATATTTCCAGAGTTCCGAGCGGAGATGGAGCAAGAGAGGCAAAGACAAATCTCGGGTGAGAGGTCCTTGTGAAATGACCAACCCAGGGGTTATAAGAGGTCTTCCATACATTATCTCAAAAGGAGACAGTAAAGATGGTTTCTTAGGGAGAGCTCTGATTCGAAGCAAAGCCAAGGGAAGGAGTGTGAAACAGTCTATGTTTAATTCCATTGTCAATTTGGTAAGGACTTCCTTTAGAGTACGATTTACCCTTTCCACTTTCCCTGAAGCCTGGGGGAAATATGGACAGTTGAAATGCCACTTGAAGGAGAGGGCTTGAGAGACCTTTTGTGTGATCCTAGAAGTAAACTCAGGGCCATTGTCATATTGTAGGGAAGTGGGCATACCAAACCTGGGGATGATGTCTGTAAGTAAGATTGAAGCTACAGTGGAAGCCTTTTTATTGGAAGTGGGAAATGCCTCAACCCAACCAGAGAAAGTGTCCACAAAGACAAGGAGGTATTTAGTGCGCCATACTGTGGGCATGTTGGTGAAGTCTACCTGCCAGTCAGCAGCGGGAATGTGTCCCCGGGCTTGGTGGAAAGGGAAAGGTTTGGGCCTTAAAGGAGTATGAGGGTTGGTCCGCTGACAGATCTGACAATTAGAGGCTATATTCTGTAGCATGGCTTGTCAGAGGGGGTGAGGGAAAAGAAACTCTGTAAAAAGAGGGTCAAAGACTGAGAATTGGAAAGGAATAGAGTATGAAGGAACTTGAAAAGATTCTTGTTCTTACTGAAAGACGTAGGGGCTTCAGATGAGCTGTCTAAAGTGGCCATTATATGTCCCCCATGGAGGCCATAATTGAAAGTGGTAGCAGCCATTCGTGCCGCCTGGTCAGCTTTGGCATTGCCCTCAGTGATAAGAAAGCCGTCCTTCTGATGGGACCTACAATGGACAACTCCCAACTGGGTGGGTAAGTGGCCTCTATTAGATTGGTTATAAAAGCTGAATTAGTGATCGCATTACCTTTGGTGGTAAGTAGGCCTCGCTACTTTCAAATATCAGCATGGGATAATAAGATATGGAAGACATATTTTGAATCAGTTTAGAGGGTGAGGGATTTGCCTTGTGCTAGAAGGCAGGCACGAGTGGATGCTATAAGTTCAGCCTACTTGTCTGTAGTTCCTGAAGGCAAAACTTTGGCCTCTATAATCTCAGTGGCTGAAAATACAGCGTATCCAGAGTAATGAGTTCCGTTCTCCCTAAAGGAACTGCTGTCAGTAAACCAGATAAGGTCAGGCTTGCTGAGTGGTCTCTCAGAAATGGAAGAATGACAGGGGAGGAAATCATCTAAGGTTTCCAAGCAATTATGAGTTGGTATGTGAGACATGGGAGTCATTGGGAGCAGTGAGGCAGGGTTCAGTGCAGAGCAGGGGAGGAAAATAATATTAGGGTTTTCCAGAAAGGAAGTGAGGGGCGACAGAAATCTGGATGTAGGGAGAGTTTGAAGGCCCTTTTAAGCTAAAAGATCCTTCAAGTGATGTGGGGAGTGGATAGTTCAAGGGGCCCCAAAAGTCAGATTAGAGGCTTCTTTGTGTAAAATTTGTCCAGTAGCCAGAGCTCTTAAGCAAGGGGCCCACCCACGGATGGTAGGGTCTAGTTGCTTGGACAAATATGACACAGGTGCAAATGTACGCCCATAGTTTTGACCTAAGACCCCAAGTGCTTGCCCCCCTTTTTCATGGACATATAGATGAAATGTTCTTGAAAGATCTGGAAGGTGAAGGGCAGGTGCCTTTAAGAGGAGTTGCTGAAGCCTGCGGAAGTGGTAGATGAGAAAGGAGGCAAGAGATTCACTAGGGGGTCCCTTTGCTAGGTCATACAGGGGTTTGGAGAGAAGAGAATAATTTGGGATCCAGGCCCTAAAATAACCTGCTAATCCTAGGAATGATAGTATTTTGGCTTTCGTATAGGGCACTGAAAGATCACAGAGGAGTTGCCTCCTATCCAGTGTTATTTCCTTTTTCCCGGGTGTAAGGCAAAAACCAAGATAGGTGACCGAAGACTGGGAAACCTGGGCCTTTTGGGGAGACTCCCTATATCCCTTGTCTTCTAGGAATTTATGAAGCTGAGCGGTGTGGGATTGAGAGTGTTCCAGAAAGACTACATAGAAGAAGGTCATAGACATATTGAAGTAGAGTAGAGTCAGGTCAGGTCAGGTGAAAGGATGTGAGGTCCTGGGCAAGAAATTGGCCAAAGAGATGGGGGCTATCCCTGAATCCCTGTGGGAGGACAGTCCAGGTAAGCTGATGAGAATGGCGGGTGTGAGAGTCAGTCCATGAAAAAGCAAAGATATCCTGAGATTCTGAGAACAGGGGAATAGAAAAGAATGCATCTTTTAAATCTAGGACTGAGAAGTGAGTAGTAGTGGCATGGATCTGAGAGAGGAGGGTGTAAGGGTTGGGCACTAGCGGGTGGATGGGGTCCACAGAGGAGTTGACAAGGCGAAGTTCTTGAACCAGCCTGTAGGACACGTTAGGTTTCTTAACTGCCAGAATGGTTGTGTTGAAAGGAGAGTGTGTAGGCCTAAGATACCCCTTTCATAATAAATCCTGGATGATGGGTTCTAATCCAAGGAGAAATGTGGTTGTGAGTGGATATTGTGGTTGACTAACATATCTTGAAGGGTCCCGTAAGACAATATGAATAGAACTGCATTTAGCCATAAAGGGTGTAATTGTGTCCCAAACCTCAGGGTTAAATGGTTTAGATAGTCGTGGGAGAGTGCATGAAGGAGGTGTATCTGCCCCTAGGAATATCATGAGGAAATGAGAGGTAGGAGAGGTGTGGGTTGATAAGTGAATGGTGACTTTTAATAGTGAGAGTATGTCCCTTCCCAGAAAGGGAATGGGGCAATGGCTCATAACAAGAAAGGAGTGAGTGAAGGACAAAAGGGATCGCTGCATATAACATGATTGGGGGGGGGGGGTTTGAGGAAAAATCTTTTTACCTCCTACCCTGACAATAGGAGTTTTTGAGGGTGTGGTAGGACCCTAATACTCCCTCAAAATCGAAAAAGCGGCACCAGTATCCAAGAGGAAGTTAATGAAGCGTCCATCCACCAGGAAGGTGACCCTAGGCTCTTGATTCTTGATGGTAATAGTCTGGAGGGAAGGCCCAGGACTCCATCAATCCTCCTCTGCCAAGCCCAGGTGAGGCTGGGGTTGCTGGGCAGCAGACCAACCTTCCTTCTGGGTTGTTGGGCAGTCTGCCCCCCAGTGTCCACTTTGATGGCATTTTGCGCAGGGGTTGTAGGGTGTCCTCGGCGAAGAACAATTCCTGGTCCAATGTCCCTCCTTACCTCATTTGAAGCAAGCTCCAGGGGGGGTCATATTGGGACGGCATGGTGATGGCCTTCTCTGAATGAGCTGGGCCAACATTTGGAATTTGGCATTTTCAGCCCTCTGCCTACGGAATTCACTTTCATCCTCTCTACCATGAAAAACCTTGAAAGTGACAGCGAGGATTTTGGTCTGAGGAGTAGCAGGGCCCTGTTCAAACTTTTTAAGCTTGGCTTTAATGTAAGGGTAGCTTTGGGCCAGAATATATGTCATTAAGACATGACGGCCATCAGGGGTTTCTGGGTCGAGGTTTGTGTACTGCTGAAGGGACTTGGTTAGTCTATCCAGGAATTCTGAAGGTGTTTCCTCCTTCCTTTGAATGACCTCCTGCATCTTTTGAAAGTTAACAGCCTTGCGGGTGGACTTTTTCAGTCCCGCCAAGAGGCAGGATGTAAAAAGGTCACTAGACTGTAAGCCCATAGGGGATCCTGCTCTGGGACAGCATGAGGGCCTGTGGGTGGTTATGATTGGTCCTATGATTTTCATCAGCATGGGCTTGGGCTAGCTCCCAGAACCATTGCCTTTCCTTGGGGAGAAGTTTATTGGCAAAGAGCATGTAGATGTCATGATGAGTGAGGCTATATGCTTGCAGTACCCATTGAAACTCCCGAATGTAAGTGGTGGGGTCAGTGGTGAAAGAGCCTAACTTCCTCTCTAGCTGAGTAATGTCCGACATGGAGAAGGGAACGTGGACTCTGATGACACCCTTGGGACCAGCTACCTCACGAAGGGGTGTGATTGTCTTGGGCGTGGGAAGGAGTCCCTTAGACCTGATAACAGGAGGACTGAAAGAGGCAGGCGGTGGACAGGAAGGAGAGGGAGGGGAAGGGAATGTCTCTGTGGAAGAGGAGGAGGTGGAGCAGGCAGAAGAGTGGGGAAGGGAGGGGGATGAAATGGAAGGTTGAGGATCCGTGGAATCAGGCAGAGGAAGAGGAGGATTTTGCGGGAGAGAAGGGTCAGTTGGGGCTGGGGGATAAGGTGGGGGTTGATCTGCTGGGTCGAATGAGGAAGAATCTGCGAAGTCAGGAGTAGAACAAGGGGAAGAGAGGGGTTTGCAAGCAAGAAGGACCTGAGAGGGAGGGCAGGAGGAGCAGAGACAGGGTGCTGTGCGAGAAGGCTAAAACATTCAATACAGGGAATCTCACTCCACTTTTTCAGATGCTGGCAGTAATTAAAAAGGTCCAAGAGGAGGTTTGGATCTAAGGAGCCTTCTGGAGGCCAATGATTGCCATTATCCAGTGGATATGTAGGCCAATCTTGGGTACAGAATTTGATTAGAAGTTTGGGCTTGATGTCTGGTGTGAGGGAGAGTGTGGCCAGATTTTTTATTAAACTTTAGAGAGGTGAGGTTTCAGGTACAGATAAAGAGGTGTCCACAGTCACAGGGAGAGATGGAAGAGAGAGAGAGAGAGAGAGAGAGAGAGAGAGAGAGAGAGAGAGAGAGAGAGAGAGAATAAGTGTAAGCAAGAGAGACAAAGAGAAAACCCGGCCTGGAACGGACTCCGGGAAGCACTCAGGGCGAATGGGGGTCAGGTGGGCATCCCCAAAATGACCAGCCATCATGAGGAAATACAGAGGGCACTACCTGATCGTCACCAGTGAAGTGCGATCTGTGAGACCCAATGGGTTCGGAGCCACGGGCAACCTGACATCAGGAAAGTTTTCGAACGCAGCAGAAGAAGTAAGTAATGAAAACAGAACTCCGGCTCCAGCAGAATGCAGTTCCAGGATGGGAGTTCAGTTTTCCCCGAGCAGAGAGGCAGCTTCAGCCAGACACAGCAGGCCCGCAGGAAACAGCAACTCTAGCCAGCAGCGGCAGCAGCAGCAGAGGAAGAAAAACCACAGAGCCTCTCATGTAAACTCAGAAGCCTCACACCCCAAAGGGAAACGGATCACCAGAGGGTCCACTGCAACCAGTAAAGGTCTTAGTGGGAGGAATTCCCTCCCCCCTACCAGGCGTCTAGAGTGTGACAGACGATCATGGTCACAAAGCCAGCGGTAGCCCGAAGGGAGTTGGCGAGCCGGGGTCAGGGGAGGCTTACATACAACAAATCAGTGGTGAGTGCAGGAAGCCTGCGTCTGAAAAGAGCAGACCAGGGCAGAGTGCCACGGTGGAGCAGTGGACGGGGCTCTTGTTGGAAAGAGCTCACCCATATCCTCACACGGGGCACCAGAATGAAAGAACTCCCCACGCAAAGGCACTTCACCGGGAGAATTCCAATTTTATTGCAAAAAGCTGTGTGCTTATATAGAACTAAGGAGGAGATTGGAGGGCTTAGATAAATGGCAGGCAATCCGTTTATTGGCAAGTTCTTTCAGATATCAGCTCCGGAGCCTAGGAATTAGTTCTTATTGGGGCTAAGATTCCCGGCCAGCAAGGTTTGAAATTGGCGCCAGCAGAAGAGTTCACACGGGCGGGAACATTTCGCACCACTGCAGAAAAGAAGAATGTAGGAAGAAGAAGTGCTTAGGCGCCATGTTGGTTTTTTTTTTCTGGGGTATGGCTGCCGTTTATACTTTTCCCAACAATGAGTATACCAGACAGTGCCTTGATTGACTGGTTTTTATGAAAATGGTGTTTAACAGAGATGCCAGAAAGTTGGATCCTGCTGATTAGTGGGCCAAGAGCAAAGGTGGGCATGTGTGTGATAAAACATCAGTGGTGGGACCATGTGGATATGCCATTGGCTTCCAAATGGCTTGTGACTGACATGGTGAAGCCAGCAGACCCTTATATGTAAAGGCATCTTGTTACATGGAGAGGATTCAGGACATTGTTCAGAATCAGGTTGCTATGTTCAAGAGGGCAAGCTATGTGGAATAGAAGCCTGGTTCTTTTATTCTCCTACAGACCCTGACCCACCACATGTGACAGAAATCCCTCACACACTGTGTCCCCGTTGAACTCCTTGTATTTCATGAAGCAAATACCAAACTTCCAGTGCAGCACCAAGAAACACCACGAAAATAGAGGATGACCATATGGCTTCATAGTCCACACTAGAGACATTTAGCCCCAGGGGGCCACAGTTTACCTTCAAAGGGAGAATTCAGCACTGGTGTCTCATGTTCATTGGAAAATAAGAAACCATGTCCTCCAGGTCACATAGATGCCCAGGTTTATGGTTTCACTAGAAAGGAAGCTAAAGCACGTGACAACAACATATATTTCAAGTGCCCAACCTCACAGGCAGTATCTCAAGAAGTCTCTAGGACAACAGACCTCCATGTTTTTGAAGTGTTTACCCTGTCCCTTACTTTTGGAAACTCCTCTAACACTTCCAAGGTTGTGAACTCCTGATCGCATTCCATTCCAGATATGTATTCATGGATTTTCTAACTCTTCTCCTCTAATTGTGTCTTACATGGGGTGAAGGTGTTGTCAAGGTATTGTTCTGGATGAGAGTGGGAAGATTTTTGTGTAGCACATATTTACATACACATTGGATTCATTTTCCAATTTTCCATTCGAAATACTGAATCCCTGTCAGTAACCCATACCCTAATAGACTCTGACTACTAATCCTAATATGATGGAGACAAATAACCCAAACATAATATTAATACAAGCAGTTCAGAGGAGGCATGGTGTATAGTTGGTCTTGCCTTTTGCATGATATAGTGTAGGAGTTATAAATCTTGTCAATTGTTTGTTGAAATAGTACTCCATGTGTTTTTAAAGTTAACACATATGTGAATTTCTGTCTCCTTTTTTCTGTAGCCAATTCAGCACATGTATTTTTATATGCACATAAAAAATCCTACCTGGTATCACACGTACATTTTTGTGAGGTGGCTAACTTGGCAGAAACAAAGTATGAGAAGAGATCACCCCTCCTAAACGCTTTTGGAACTGAAAATTCAAACTATGAGTGAGATTTTTAGTTGAACAACATTATACATAAATCCATGTTCAGTAAAATTAATATTTTTGGATCGGTGGATGATATATATTTCACGATGAATTTTGATTGGCATATATATTGCTACTTTCTAATGTTTCTCTGTGAGATATATATATATATATATATATATATATATATATATATATATATATATATAGTCTAGATTTTTCCAAATATAAAATATATGTGTCCTATTATACACTCCCTAAATAATTCACTCATGCTCATGTATGTGGTTTTATAATCAAATTTTCATACGATTATTTTCAGAAATATTCATCCACCTGAAATACATATTTGTTTTCTAGTACTGAAAACTCACTTCACTCAATGGTGCAAACAAATCCTTATATTTCTACTGTAACTGACCCAATTTAACATCAATGCAAGTAGATTCCAAAGGGGCATGATGTGTATTTTGACGTTCATTTTTATTTAACACTGGTACATTACTATTTCTTCAGTTTTTGTACATCATAGTATATACATTTCATCCACAAGTTCACAAATTTAAAGACATTTGAAACACATTCAATCACTTCCTGCTTCAGTACACATGTATTCCTCCTTGCTTTTGACTGGTTATTTATTGAGACTTCTTTCCAAACACATTATTTTCGATTTCCATAATCAATTTTGAAGCAAAACTCACACACACTTTATGATAAACCACAACCCTAATATTACCATTAGATGTATAACTGGTTGGAATGAATGTATGTATGTCAATATGACATTTCCTGTGTATTTTCAGATATCAATTTATTCCAATTTCTAAAGTTGGAATCAGTTATATTATATATTCACACATGGTACACCTATTTGTGCCCCCAATACTAATTTATATCTCTTCTAAATATTGCTCCCAGAAATGGTGCAAGAAAGACTCATGTCACCTGATCTACATATATATTCTGTCAACAAAATGCAAAGTCACACTTACAATTGTACCAAAGCCTAAATGGAATGTGAGTATGGATTATGAAAATCACCCATGTCCAGGTTGCCTAATGCTCTCAAATGTCAATCCTATTGGTGACTACATATTTGTTTCTTCCTAAGATTATGTATTCAACCTCAAGCCTGTTGAAAATGTCTAATCCTATCAATCACTTCATCATTTGCCTGATTTCCTAATGTCTCTAATGATATCTGCTTTCCTACATATTTTCCCCAGTTCATCATTGTGACTGACTCTTCACATGTGCTGACATTTACATTTTCTGTCTACCTGAAACCCTATTGCTAAAGAACTTTTTGTCCAAATCCTATACTCACTCTTTTTTTCTAATCCTACCAACTATCTTCCTAATCCTACCAACTATCCTTTTTTGACTGGATGTTCTCTTCGACATTCAATTATCCAAGGTACAAGGTCCTATGCCATAATGTATAGATTTATCTGAGACACATGTGCACAACATAATTCCGAGTGAAGTATCCCAATCAAGGATCCAATGCCCTTTTGGGCTTCAAATCTTACCTAGATTTGTGTTTTCATACATATATTTCACCTCTATATATACTTATAAATATTGCAGGTTCCCAATACCATTATTCATGCAGCAGAATGATTCCTAACCCAAATCAAACATGTTATTAACCCTAACCATACTTTGTTTCCTCAATCTAACTTTACAGAAAAGCAAGGACAGAGTTGGTCTTATATAGAAATGTAAGAGATCTTCCACCTGCTGAGAACCTCAAAGGTCCATGCAGAAGTGAACCCTGGGGAAGATATAGAAAGCTATGAAGGACCTGAGAGAGCAAAAGTCATCTTTCATGACAAAAAAAAAAAAAACAGGTCAGGATGAAGGGGTGTGTCTGAAGCAGTCTATCTCTTCTTAATGTAGAGAAGATGGACCAAACCAGGCCTGTGTGGAGAGCTGTTCACGGGTGCCTATGTTTGATATACCATTCTTACTTGTGAAAGTGTCACAGGAAGTAGGGGCAGCCTCCATCTATTGGGACACTTGGAAGCAACTGTTTGGACAAAGAGGTTGCCAAGGCAGTGACCTCATTCAGTTCCTGAAGGAAGTGACCTATATCATTTTCTTGGTGATGGAACTCTCTGAACTTGGGATCCAGGATGCCAGGCACCCAGAGGCATCCCCAGTCACAGTCCCAGTGGCCACACATGTTTGGATTTACCAAGGACAGAATCGGTCTTTCTTGGTAACTACTGATGTGAGGATGGCCAAATTCCAGGAGAGCTCTGAAGAGGGGTCTTTCCTGAGAAAGCAGGTAGTGTCTCACTACTGAACTGAAACCCACAGTGCCTCCAACTTCATCCATGAAAAATGGCTAGATAAATACAATAAAATTTTTTAAATTCCCTTAACCAGGTGGCACTGGAGAACCTTTGGATGTCTTTTTCCTGGTCATGAGTGTACAAGAGAATGCCATGATTGACGGTATTTCATGAAAATTGTGTAGAACAAAGATGCCAGTAAGTTGGACCCTGCTGAGTAGTGGGCCTTTTGCAGTGGTGGGCAGGTGTGTGATAATACAGCTGTGGTGTGGCCAGGAGGATTTTCCATTGCCTTCAAAATGGCTTGTGACTGATATGGTGCAGCCAGCAGACCCTTCTTGTTATATGGAGAGGTTTCCGGGCAAAGTTCAGAGTCAGATTTCTATGGTCAAAGGGGCAAGCTTTGTGAGATAGAAGCCTGGTTGTTGCATTCTCCTGCAGACCCTGACCCACCACAAGTGACAGAACTCCCTCTAATACTGGGTCCCAGTGGAACTCATTGTATTTCATGAAGCAAATACCAAACTACCAGTGCAGCAGCAAGAAACACCACGAAAAGTGGAGGATTACCAAATGGCTTCACAGTTCACACGGGGAGACACTTAGCACCAAGTGGCCACAGTTTACCTACAAATAGAATATTCAGCACTGCTGCCTCATGTTCATTAGAATACAAGAAACCATGTCCTCTAGGTCACGTAGATGCAGACGCAGCTTTTATGGTGTCACTAGAAAGGAAGCTAAATCTCCTTGCAACAACATATATTTCAAGTGCCCAAACTCAGAGGAAGTTTCTCAAGAAGTCTTTAGGCCGGCAGAGCTCCATGTTTTTGGAGTGTTTACCTGTTAGACCAGGACGCTAGAAAAGACCACTGACTCAAATTA
The DNA here is from genome assembly GCF_048772815.1 of Callospermophilus lateralis. NCBI lineage: Eukaryota > Metazoa > Chordata > Mammalia > Rodentia > Sciuridae > Callospermophilus > Callospermophilus lateralis. The sequence goes on from NW_027513173.1 coordinate 229,655, forward strand.
AAATCAAATAAAATTAAGCTTATTATTTCCACCGGCCATGCAGCCTCTCCCTCCCAAAACGAAGGGAACAAGACAGCAACCCCAGCTTTCCTACAGCCCAGCTTTATAGCCCAGAAAGTTACACAAAAGGGGGGTTACAGATAACAGAACTCTGATAAACATCACACTAAAGGTAGTTTACAATTTTTTTGCTGTCCCTACATGAGAATTCATGAGGACCATTAGAGCCTCAGAGAGGGTTGTTGTCTTGCCAGAGAAGGCAAATATTTATGATGTGTCACTAAAGTTTCAGAGAGGGCTGCTATCTGGTCAGAGAGCCAGGCATGTGTGAGTTCAAGGCGCGGGCAGGCATTCCACGCAGGTTCAGAATTTGAAGTAATTAATGGTAAAGCCAAAATTATCTTTTCATGGCTTTGTGGCATGATGGCTCCCAATTTTAATAAAAGATCAGGTTGGGTCTACAATTCCCCCCTTTTCTCTGTGTCCCTTTCAAATCTTTGAGAGATTATGGGAAGAGCACTGAGGAAATTTTAATCCCTCAGGTAAGAGTCTCCAAATTTTTAGAACTCACCCAAAACTGATCTCGCTGATTTTACCCTTCTTAATTACTTATATTGATAGTCTATTTATCTTTCTCTCCATTGTTGTAAGAAGAGTGGCATCACTAATTTTTCTTCTTCTGTCCTGAGACAGGGTGACGTAAGTGGGCTCGGCGTGAGGGACATGAGTTGCCTATTAGAAGTCAGTTGAGAGACATGAGTTGCCTTTTAGAAGTCAGTTCGGTTTGAAGTCAGGTTGGGGAAGAACAGGTTGTAAAGTCATCTGTGAATGGGTTCTTCTATGAGTGAAACAAAAACCATGAGTACTGGATAAATGTTGCAGCAGCTAGAACATGTCACTGTATAGACATTTCCTCACCAGTCTTTAATATCCCCAGTTATCAGGACTGTCAACTTAATATTTAACTTTAAGTGTTACAGTTGGCCCTCCCAATAAGACACAGTTTAATAATTTAATGTCATCTGATCTTGTAAAATCCTTTTACTAGTATGACCTCTGTGTCTAATAGAGAAACCTTTAATTCTGTTACTCAGGGCTGGATAATCGTACTAGCAAACACCAAGCCTAACTTTGTAGGTTAGGAATATCTGTAGGTCTTAAACTGAAAACTTCTGCCTGTGGCAGCTCTTCTTGATAGTCTCTTTTTATAAGTATTAGGCATTCCTGTGTGAGAATCCTTCTTTGTAGCCTCCAGTCTTACTTGTTTTGGTAGGATAAGATAAAGTGCATGCCTTAAAATTTTATTATTATTATTATTATTATTATTATTATTATTATTATTATTTAATATGCCCAGGAGTGGCTGTATTTTGGTCTTAACTGTCTTTGCTAAGTGTTTAAGATGAAGCAGTCAAACTGACTTTTGTTTCCATCTATTGTTAACAGTCAGCTGACCTTTTATGGGAGTCAATTCTGGGGAAACTTGAGAAGAGATTCTCAGTTCTGCTAGTGCCATTTGCGCTAGGTGGGTCCAGGTCTTGCTTGACCATTTGGCTTCCCTCAGAAGCATCATGGATGTCTCCTTTCTATGATGACTCTCCTCTTTTTAACAAATGCACTGATTGGCTTTCTGTTCTCCAGTGGTCTCATTAATCTCCCTGATCAGGAGGTTATGTGGCTCAGAGTTGCAAAGCTCTTTAGAGAAGTCCCCTGTTCCCTGGATTCAGACTGACTCAGAGGGCAAGAGCCAAATATTGGTTTTCTTGGCCCTTTTCATTTAACATTAATTTTAAATCCTAATCTTAAACATCCAGCAAATAAATTTTAACAGCCTTATATTAAGAGTACTGGGCTTTAATGTCTATAACTTTATAATTACCTTTTTATTAACTGGGATCTGTATTATTCTGTCTGTATTGTAGTTGATGACTTATTATCTTGAATAAACCCATGTTGTGTTCTTATAGCAACGCATTTGTAAAACACTAACAGGGAATCTTTAGATCACTTATAAGAAAATTTCAAACTAAAATTAACAAAAGTAAAAATACTTAGTTCGTGTAATATCTTCCCTGAATTTTTTGGCTGAGTTATACATTATATCCCCTGTTTGAGATCCTAGGAATATTGACAATAAAAAAAAACTTTTTAACATAACTTTAAAGAAATATTATCTGACCTACATGTTTCATAGTCATTCTCACATGTAGTAAGATGGGACACAAAGCCTTATCTCAGGTAAGGCAGGGCTCTTTATAAATCTTAAGTATTTTAATTCTAAAGCTGATCTTTATTTTTAAATATCTTTTGACAAAGTTTACATAAATTGTTTGAGGTCACATGAACATTAGCTAACACCATATGATATCACATTTAAAACATGAATTAAAGAAATGCTGAAAGTTTTTAACCTTTACAAAGATTAGGCTCTAATTAACTTAAAAATACATTTAAATTGTTCCCCAATGTAAAAAGTAACATAAAAATTTACATATCTTATTGATAACAGGTAAATAAATCCACAATATATTTTTTACCACACAACTTCAGAGCACCAGCTTGATATAATGCTCTTTTAAGGTTTCTACCTTACAGACTTGCATACCTGTAAGATATGAAAACATTAATAGCATAACAATTACATTTATGTTTCTACATTAATCAAGTTTGGCTTTTAAAGAAATGGCAGTACAGTGCTCTAAAATAACAGTTCTTATTTAATCAGTTGTTTAATTTTTATGGTTGCTTGCTCTAGAAAACATAAATCTTAATAAACTCAATGTTATGGGTAAACTTATGTTTTAAGAAATTTTTGCCTCATTAACACATGACTGATTTTTACAATCTTATACAGAGTTTACTAAAAAAAATACAGATCTTAGTAAATTAATCAGATATCTAACTAAAGTACTCATGAATGAGTAATCCCATATCAAATTTACTTTACTTATTTATCAAAAAGTTAGAGAAACGTATTGAACAGTGTAAACCATTTTTATGTTGAAGGAAAGGTACTAGAGCCAAGGCATATTAGACATTTTGTAGATGTTAATATTTTGTTAGATGTTTGAACACCTAGAAAACTTTGTAAGCTTAAATTTAAAGACATTTGTTTTTATCTCTTTATCCAATTTAAATTGAAACATTTAAATCACGTGAATTAAAGATCTTTGGATCCACTTTTTAAAATTTGTTTTTATGAGCGCTTTATTTTATGAGCACTCCTTATATATGTTAATTTATGTATCATATATATGATATATGGACATATGTATATATAGACATACAACACATAACAAAATTGTGCACACATAATAATAGTAAAGGCCTCGTAGCATTTCGCAGGTGAAATCTTTATTGCAATGTTTCAAGAAGTCCACAGTTGGTCAAAGATAGAACTGATCAGAAAAACATTAACCTAGGTCTGTATGCTCAAAATCATGAGGTCAAAAAACATAAAGTATCTCAGAAAAAAATAAGAGTCCTAGAAAAAATGACTTGCCAGTAATTAGAAAATACCATACAATTTACCTTTTTTTCCCTTAGATCTCAAATCAGTCTCCTACAAAGCTTGCAGGCTTCTTTCATTTGCATTTCAACATAAGTCATGGCTGAGGTCTGGAAGGAGCAGGAAAAAAACTGCTATTCTGAACAGACATCTCAGGACTAAGGCATTTTAACCATAATTTTCAGGTTCGGATGTTGAAAATTATGATACAAGTTTAAGATACAATTCACAAAATTTTTTATCTTTACATCTTGTTTGGTCAACACACACCATACTATGATATACTATCCATGTCCAAATTAATGCACTGGTACACACAGTGATATTTTCCCAGGCTACCCAATTCAAAATTGGTGAAAAAAAAAGACTGTATGATTGGGAAGTTTCTTGCCAACTTGGAAGTAGAGTTCTTCAGTTATCCATTGTAAGTATTTAAGTTCTCTGGCATGAATTATCTGAAATCATAAACTAAACAATTACCTAAACCCGACTTTTAACTGCAAGATTGTGCAATGCTTCAAAAACCCATTCAGATACCAGATTGTTAAAATAAAACATCATCATTTCGACACACATTCAGCTAAGATCATTCCCAAAAAACAATTTATAATATCAACACATTATTGCACATGCCTAAAAGAGCCAGAAAGAAAGACACAATACAGACCAAAAGGAGGTCCAGACTATGGCTGTCAGAGAGAACCCTTTAAACCAGAGCAGATAAGAGAAAAATCTCATACACCAGTGGGACCATAGCTGTCCCCACAAGGGGACCAGATGTTTTCACAGAGGGGCAACCTGAAATGTAAAATAAAGTGTCTCCATGGTGATTTTACTGCATTTAGTGTCACCTTTTTCTTTTTCTCTTTTTTTAACAAGACAGAGGTGGCATAATCCTTACAGTGCAGGGAAGGAAGGAGGTAATTCCCTGAATCAACAGGGCTTTGGCAGCTGCTGGGAGTCCCTCAGTTTCTCCTTTTACATACAGGATTAGCTCCTCTGATTCAGTTTCACACCAAGCATGCTCTATCTCCTAACATTTCAGTAGATAGGTCTCACAAAGTTCCGGGGCGGAGGGGGGGTACAAGATTTGTAACTTAAAGTTTGGTTCCTGACCTTGAAGCCAATTAATACCAATTTAATAATGAGGACTGGGTTTTGAGAAAAAGAAAAAAGGAGGTTTATTGCTTGGCTAACAAAGGAGAAACACAGGGGACTCTGCCAAAGTTGTGACTCTCTTTATCTGGAGGGACAAGGGGTTTTAAAGGAGTTTCACTTGCTAACCTGGGAGATACTCTGTTCTTAGGTCCCCAGCAGGCATTTCCCTCTGCAATGGGTGTGCTCCAGGCAGCCAGCTAGGGGCTTCTATCATCCTGCTTCGCAAAGGGGGATAAAGTTCATTGCAGTTCCTTAAAACACAGTCCAAAGGGGTGTCAGGCTTACTCTCTTTATTTCTGATTTTCATGTCCAATATACTTAAGTTTTTACCACCAAATCACACAACAAAACGAACAAAAACAAACAAACAAAAAAACAAAAAATAGAACACAGAACACAAATAAACAGAAACCCGGTGGCTAAACACAGAAACAGGGGAACAGTGCAACATCTTGCTAAAGCTCCAGGGTAGAAGCGCGTGCATGCTCATCGCCACCTCTCTACAGTTCCAGAGGAATTCCCTACAGAACAGAACAGAGGACAGAATGATTCTCGTTACTGTTCTGCACAGAAGTATATGTGAGCCTCCCCGTGCCACATCTCTGTCATCAGAAGAGATCTCCCTTAACTGGATATCAGATGTTATAAAGGAGCCACTTACCTATGGAGGCCTCCTCCATCAGGTGCTTGCTAATAGTTTTAGTGCAGAGGTTCACTGTAGTGCTCCCTGGACTAAAGGCTCTTTTCCAAATATAAAGAAGATGGACCAAATCAGGCCTTCGTGGAGAGCGGTTCCTTGGTGCCTATGGTTGATATACCATTCTAATTTGTGAAAGTGCCACAGAAAATAGGGTAAGCCTCCTTCTCATGGTACGCTTGAAAGCAACTGTTTGGATAAAGTGGTTGCCAAGGCAGAGACCTAATTCAGTTCCTGAAGGATGAGACCTCACCTCAATCCCTTGGTAATGGAACTCTCTGAACTTGGGATCCAGGAAGCCAGGCACACAGAGTCAGTCTCAGTCCCAGTCCCAGTGTCTCACTTGCTTCAATTTAGCAAGGACAGAGTCAGTCTTTCTTGGTACCTACTGATGTGAGGATGGCCAAATGCCAGGAGTTCTCTGAAGAGGGGCCTTTCCTGAAAAAGCAGGTAGTGGCTCAACAGCTGGCTCCTGAACACTTCACAAAGTTGGACAAGGAGACCAGATCTGAGACAGGACACGCCATATTGGGGGAACATAGTATGGCCCAGCAGTCAGAGGATACTCTGGAGAGTGAGAGACCTACTTGGGGAAGGAGGTGCCTTTGTGGGTGTAGATGTGTGTTTGTGGTTTTGTCTCATGTTCTGAGAATAGGCAGGAAAGTCGGTTTGTTTGGTTTGGAGTGAACTGTTTCTAGTAAGTTGTTTCACAAGGCGAGTGTTTCTATGTCTGTGTATCCCACAGTGTCCGTGGTTGTAGACATTAGAAAAGAGAATGCATCAATGGATGTTTCCTGTCAAGTAGAAAGCTTCCCAGCATTCATCCTGCCCAATTTATGAATGCACTAGGGCTTGCCTTATCGATGGGCAACACCTGCTATTTTCCTAAGTTCATGTTTTCTTCCTGAAATCTAGCCACTCTCCAGAATAGGTTCATGCATTTGCATCCAGGATATGTACCACCTCCAACCACCGTGACATGGACATGTACTGGATAGCTGAAGAGAATGGCAAGCATCTCAGAAAAGTCAGATATCAGTGTGACCCGGAAAGTCTCAGTAGAGAAACCCTGCAAAGGGCCTTTTGATTACCTATTGTTCTGTTGCCCTGAATGTCAGGAAGTTCTTTGCCTCAGGCCACGCTTTTGTGAAGCCTGAAGAAAACAGTTTTCAAATGGAAATGAATGGGCATCACCTGTGGCTCTTTGCTTAAGTGCGTTGTAAAGGGATGTGTCTGAATCAGCCTCTTGGCACTGTGTGAGCCTGTGGCTTAGATTATCAGCACCTGATGGGTCTAAAGAAAGATCCCATGTGTGGATCCATAATCAAAATGGCCAAAAAATCAGTCATTGTTGATGAAGTCTCTCGCATTCCTCTGTAAGGTTCCTGACCTCCATCAAGTGAGAAAAGGGATCCATTGGGTCAATTGAGTTCTTCAAAGCCCTGCAGATGCTAGCCCATAGGTTCTTGGGTTTTCTTATGAATCCAATTCAAATAAAGACTCTAAACCCCACAGACAGTAGGCCTCAAATTGAAGAACAGAGCTGTATTAATGGCAGGCATATTTGATCACTCCTGGTTCACAGGAAGGGTGTCCAGGCCACTCTGACTTTTGGCAAATGAGGGGAAAGGGAGATTATTTGGGACACTGTCTTGTGCTGCGCCTCTCATGGAATCCTCCTGCCAGAAGTTATGATGAGTGTCTATTTGGAAGAAGATGAGTGCCATTTCGGAGTGTTTTGGTTTTAATTGTGGGCATTTGTGTGGCGGTTGGTAGAGATAATTGGGTCCACCTTGTCTTGAATTTTGGTGTGATTCCCCTTAGAGACTGTGTTTTGGAACTGACCTCTGAGAAGGTACAAGGTCCTGTGTCATTGTATATCCATAATTCTAGGACATCTCCACGGAATGTAATTCAAAGCTAAGTATACCAATCAAGGACCAAATGAACTTCTGGGCTTCAAATCTTACCTAGATTTCTGTTTTCATACTTATATTGAAAGGTTAATAAAATAGGTACTTGTCACGTCCTGTTTTTCTGTATGCTTAATAAAACACTGTTGAAATCTTGAGAACTGTTTGCTCTTCTTGTTCCCAGAATGTGCTGCCCCCAACTGCCAAACTGCAGAATGTACTCCATCAACCATTTACACGCAAACCGCCCACTCGCCCTTAACCATCAATAAACTTCCCTCCCTGCCCTCTCCAAGGAAAATATATAAGCACTTCTTAAGCTGTTCTCAGGGCTCTCTGCTCTATTCAACTGATCTCTGAGCCCTTGCATGCCGGACTCCCAATAAACCCTTTGAGGTTGCATTAGACAGTCTCTTGGTGGTCTCTTCCAGCGACGCTCACCCGACCTTTACTTCTGGTGGCCCCAGCGAGATCCGGCAGCTGCAGATGAAAGACCCCCAATGGGCTCCTCTGGGGGTAAATAAGGCCCCTCTTTCTGGTTTCAGGATTCAGGTTAGGGTTTGACAAAATGGCTATTGGTAAAGAGCGTGAGCTCTCTCCCACGGTGGCTGACACACATGTCACAGAGCCACAGGCCATGTTCCTGTGGGATGGACTCGGGAAATCGAAGAACCATAGTCTCCTCAACTCAGTGATATTTTCTTTCAGATTTGGAATTGGCAGCCCATCAGGATTTGCCCGCTACTCAGTCCTGGTCTCAGTATTGGACGTCCATTGTCTGTCTTTATTGTCTTGTCTTGTCTGTGTCGTGTGTCTTTGCTTTCACTGTCTGTGTATATTTCATTATGGGACAGAGCACTTCAATGCCTCTGTCCCTGACCCTTAATCACTGGACCAAAGTCTGCTTAAGGGCTCAGATTCTTTCTTTTTCATTAAAACACCAGACCTGGCAGATTCTGTGTCTCAGAATAACCCACCTTTGTAGTCGGATGGCCCCTAGAAAGATGTTTCTACTTCGCACTAATTTGAAAAGTCTGAGATATTGTCTTTCAGCCGGGGCCACATAGCCATCCAGATCAATAGCCATATATCTTAACTTGTCAGGACCTCTGCAAATCTCCTCCTCCATGGGTGAAGCCTTTCCTTGTCCCTGCACCCACTCCTACTCCTTCCCCTACGATTCTATCTCTCAAACTCTCTGCTCCTCAACCTCCACCCTCTGTTCTCCCTGAGTCTCAAGACTCTACTCGTCCTTATCCTCTGCCCTTGTCCCCCAACCCCCAAAACCCTGTAAGTAATTCCCCTGCTGCTTACTCAGCCTCTCCACCATTCGAGGAAGCCAGGATGGCCCAGCACCCTCCAGATGACTGTCGAATGGCACACACAGCCCCTCCTTCCCTAGAGGAAGCTGGCCCGGCTAAAAAAACTCAGAGAACTCGCCAACGTTTTCACACCTGCCTACTTGGGATGACTGCCAACAACTCCTAGGGACTCTCTTCACGACAGAGGAATGAGAGGAAAAACCTCCTGGAAGCTAGAAAAAAATATCCTCGGACTTGATGGGCGACCAACACAACTTCCCAACATAATCAAAGCCGGCTTCCCCTTAAACCAACCCAACTGAGACCCCAACACCTTTGAAGATAGGGAGCATATGTCCAATTATTGCCAGGCTCTAATAGCGGGTATCCAAGGGGCCGCTAGGTGACCAACTAATTTGGCCATGGTAAGAGAAATTATTAAAAGGCCTGATGAATCTACCTCTATGTTTCTAGAGAGAATTATGGAGGCATATAAGAGATATACTCCTTTCGATCCTCAGGCAGCAGATCAAAAGGCATCTGTCATGATGGCCTTAATTGGGGAAGCTGCCATGGATATTAAAAAAAAAAAGTTAAAAGAGAGATTTAGTCAGAGAAGCCAAAAAAATATACTATAAAAGAGAAACAGGGAAAAAGAAAGGGAGCAAAGGGATGATGAGAGAAGCAAAAGAAAGACTAAGGCATTGACTTAGATCCTGGTCACAACAAGAAAGAGGCCAGAAATTAAGACATAAGGTGACAGGAAGGGATACCTGGGCCCGTGCCAGAGGCCACCCCTGGCCTCAGATCAATGTGCCTACCGTAAAAAAAAAGGACACTGGGCCAAAGAGTGCCCTATAAAGAGACAGACACGCCAGCCAGCCATTCTGACTCTGGAGGATGACTAAGAAAGTTGGGGCTCAGATTCCTTCCCCTAGCTCAGGGTAACTTTTGAAGAGTAGGGGACCCCAGTAAACTTTGAAATGAATACAGGAGCAGTATACTCAGCCCTTAGGGCCCCATTGGGCCGTCTATCAAATAAAAGGTCTGTAGTTCAAAGGGCTAATGGCAGTAAATATCGGGCTTAGACTACTAAGAGGACCATGGACCTGGGGAAAGGAAAAATCCATCACTCCTTCCTAGTAATCCCAGAATGCCCGCACCCATTGATGGGCAGAGATCTGCTCACCAAGCTCTGGGCCAAAATAACTTTTAACCCTGAAAGCCCCCAAAAGAAATTTCTAAATCCTTCAGTAAAAACTCCTATAGTCACGGCTGTAACTATATTAGTAGAAGATAAACATCCACTCTTCACACCCCCCAAGACTGATCAAACAGGCAAGCTACCGCAGAAATGAATAACAGATAACCCAGATGCCTGGGCAAAAACTGCTGTGTTAGGCCTGGCCGTGAAACAACCTCCAATAACAGTGGAGTTAAAAACCTCAGCCTCCCCAATCAATGTCAAATAATATCTTCTAAGCATAAAAAGATAAAGATGGGATAAGGCCCTATATTCATAAATATCTGGCCTTAGGGGTCCTAAGGCCCTGTCAATTGGCCTGGAACACTCCCCTGTTATTAGAAGAAAAAGCCAGAAACCGGGGACTATCAACCTGTTAAAGACCAAAGAGAGATCAACAACAGAGTGCAGGACATTCACCCCACAGTACCTAATCTGTTCCAACTGCTTAGCACTCTGAACCCTGAGCAGAAATGGTATACTGTTCTGGACTTAAAACAAGCTTTCTTTTGCTTGCCTCTGCATAAAGATAGTCAGTTGCTGTTTGCTTTTGGGTGGGTAGACCCAGAAACCGGAAAGTATAGTCAACTAACTTGGACTAGACTCCCAGAGGGGTTCAAAAACTCCCCCACTCTCTTTGATGAAGCCCTCCACAGAGATCTCAACAATTTCAGAACTACACACCCCGAAGTCACCCAGCTTCAATACGTGGATCACCTGCTACTGGCATCCAACACCAAGGAAAACTGAACTGGGACCCAAGCACTATTATCGGAGCTTGCTCAACTCGGGTATAGAGCTTCTGCCAAAATTGCCCAATTTGCCAGCAAGAAGTAACCTTCCATGACTATTTCCTCAGGGGCGGTAAACGATGGCTCACTGAGCCCAGAAAACAAACCGTTGAGCAGATACCAACCCCATCTTACAGCAGACAACTAAGAGAGTTTCTTGGGATTGCTGGGTTTTGCAGGTTATGGATAAATGGGTTCGCGTCCTTAGCTGCTCCTTTATACCCGCTGTTAAAGGGAGATGCCCAATTCCAATGGACCCCTGAGTAACAGGAAGTTTTAGATAACATCTAAGGACACTGACACTGAACGCCTCAACTTTACTGAGCTCAGCCTGCAATTACAGAAAGCCCTACACTAAGTTAAAAATGTACGTCAACTCACTCACCTTGGTTCAAAGAAACTGCAGGCACTCCTGTAGGATTAAGAACAGAGTTTTCCACTAACCAACACACAGCGAAAGAAAAAAACTGAACCGGTAACAAAAGCCTGTTGGGTCAGTCAATTGTTTAATGCTTACCCTTCCAAGTTTCTTAGAGGAAAGCACCTATGAGGAACCAGACCAGGAAAATTCTGGGAAGTGGACATTACTGAAATTAAGCCAGCAAGGTATGGACTTAAATATCTCCTAGTCTTTGTCGATACATTTTCAGGATGGATTGAAGCCTTACACACACACACACACACACACACAGGAAAAAAAAAAAAAAACAACGGCCCAAATGGTTCTCAAGAAGATCCTGGAAGATATTTTTCCAAGATATGGTCTGTTTAAGGTAATAGGGTCTGATAATGGACTTGTGTTCATGGCCCAGGTAAGTCACGTGTGGATTAATTGTAAGTTACATTATGCTTATATACCCCAGAGCTCAGGAGAGGTAGAAAAAATAAATAGAACCATTAAAGAGACCTTAACAAAATTAAGCTTAGAGACTGGCATAAAAGATTGGACTATGCTCCTGCCTTATGCACTGTTTCATGCGAGAAATACTCCCTCAGTTTCTCTGTGTAACCTCACCCCCTATGAAATTCTCTATGATGCCCATCATCCAGTAAGGGACCTAATCCCCAACTCTAAGGCCTAACAATCCCTTCCACACCCCTTGCTTGACAGACTTAAAGCCATTGAAAGAACTCAGTGATAACTGTGGAAACAGCTGGCCACTGCCTACCAACCTGGGGACGAGGGGATTCCACATCAATATCAAGTAAGAGACTTCGTCTACATAAGACAACATCAGGTGTCATTCCTAGAAACCCCGCTGGAAAGGAACATACCAGGTGCTACTTATAACACCTACAGCGGTAAAAGTAGACAGAATCACTTTTTGGATCCATGCCTCTCATCTAAAGCCTTCGCTGTGTCCAGACTCTGGTTGGAAACTGGAAAAGACTGGTAACCATTTCAAATTTCGTATTCGCTATGTGGACAAGACTGTAGACTCTCAACTTGGCCACCAGTACTCCTAACCCTCATCAGCCTGTTCAGCAGTGAAGGCTGATCTCAAATCCTACTAGACAAGAAGTATGGTATATCTCGCATACAGCCCCCTTAGGGACCTGGTGGCTATCTCTCCACCCAGACATTTTTCAGCTTGGTATACGTCTTTCCTATTGAGATAACCCTGATGAAGAGGATCCCACTAAAGTTTCATTAAATCCCTTCCGTTCCATAGATAATTGAAACAAACATTATGGATGCACAGAAACGCGAGCCAGATTCAGGTTGGCTAGCCTAGATTATGATGTATGCCCGGCGGACTATCAAAGCCACAAACAGCCATGGCTGTGTGGGGGAAAAGCCAACTTCTTGTGTAACTCATGGGGATGTGAGCATACCGGGGCTGCCTGGTGGAACCCAAACTCCTCATCACATTCAGTACACAGCATTGGCCATATTACCAATTAGACAACCAAAAGCTATGGCCCCCAGAGGGTTCTCTAGATCCTCAAATTCTGCGTGACATTTTTAACTTCGGCAAGTGCTCAAAAGGGGAAAATTCCCCTATGTGGAATCCTTTTCCCTCCTTCACTCACATCCTGTACTATGCTTCTCCAATAGTTCCTCACCCTCAGTCTTCTGCTCTAGAGTCTCTGCTGTCACTCCCACCTCAGCAACGTGATTTCTCACCTCCAATTACTAGATCAAAAACCCAAACCTCTGCCAGTTCTCAGACCATTGCCCCCTTGCTGAGGTAGCAGGTACCGAGGTACCCCTCCACTCACTCACTCCTCTCTTTTTCTGTCTGTGCGTGCACTAGGTCCCACCAAGTCCTCTAAGAAGCTAAACCAAAGCTCAAACCAGCTGAGAAGAGCCCTCAGACCCCTATCCAAGATGTAATAAAAATGGCCTTTAAAGTTGCTTTGTCATCACTGAAAACAGGTTTCTAAAAATTTAAAGTCCCTCAGGGGTTTTTGGAATACTCACTCCCATCTTCACCTCTGCTCTACCTGTTCTACTGCTCAAGTTTTGTTCTAGGAAAATCCCAAACCCCTTTTCCATTATTCTTTTACATCTCATCTTCCTCATTCTCAGATCCACGGAGCTGCTCTCAGCCTCGCCTTCCCAGTCTTCCCCCTCTGTACCAGGTCCATAGATATGTCTTAAATAACCTTCTCCAGAAGTCTTCACCGAGGCTTACATTAGGTCTTTCAGCAAAAGAGTCCCTCTGAAAGAGTTCAATGTAGATAAACTTCCACTTTTCGTGTTGCCCTGTTCTACTTGGCCACTGGCTGGAAAAATCACCACCCCTAAGCTTGACACCGCCTTACTAGGTTTTCACAAAATATGTGAACAAAGCCTCTGGCCTTGAGCTGGGGCTTCACAGAGATGACTACATTTCTAAGATAAAAAAGTTACCTACTGGGCTTCATGGTGACAGCTGGCAGGGAGAAAAAAAAGAGACAAAAAAGCTCTCCCTTTCCAAGGTGGCCTTGAAAAGTTAACTTGCCCAGAACAGAGGAACAAAAACAGAAACAAAAACTGATTTTTGTGAATTTCTACAGACTGTGAACTTCTGATCCACTTCCCTTACATATTGGGTACAAATTCTAAAACTACCAAAACTTGGGGTTCAGGGGATTAATTGATTACAACAGAAGCAATGCCCTCTAAATCCGGATGCATCCAAATAAGGCTGTTTTCCTGTGTTTGGTGCTATCTTAGGTCCCTTTCCTTGTCCATCCCTACAACAGTATAATTCTATACACTTTAACATTATTTATGTTTTCATAAAATGGTCAATATATGTGATTAATTATGTAATGATGCAGATGTTTTCCAGAGTTCTCTATCATGACGTAGGTTCATTTAAAGATCAAATAGGGGGGCATACCACCTGGTTCCAGCGGGAACCTGTATCCCTCACTTTAGCCATCCTATTAGAAATAATAGTTGCTTAACTCGTGGGCTAGTCCATGAGACACAACAAAGACACAATTAGAAGCAGAAATAGGCCAAACCTTAAAGACATTAAAAACCGACATCACAGCTTTACAGGAATTTTAACCTCTCTCTTTCTGAAGTTGTTTTACAAAGCAGGCGAGTATTGGACCTCCTCTTCATGAGAGAAAGGTGCCTTTTTGCTTGCATTGAGGGAAGAATGTTGTTTTTGTGCCGACAATACTGGAGTTGTAAAAGAATCTATGAATAAATTAAGAAAACGACTTGAAGAGCGTCAAAGAGAGACAGAGGCCCCAAAAGGGAGGTTTGAGTCTTGGTTCACATAGTGACCTGATTAACTGCGCTTTTATCTGCCATGGCCGGTCCATTAAAATTCCTCATATTATTGCTAACTGTAGGACCCTGTTTGCTCAACCGTGTAGTTTTCTTTCTAAACCAAATCGAACCTGTTATTAATCCTAACCATACACTGTTCTCTCAATCTAATTTTACAGAAGAGCAGGGACAGAATTGGTATTAAAATACAGGAAAATAGAGGATCTTCCACCTGCTGAAAACCTCAAAGGTCCACGTAGAAATGATCCCTGGAGAAGATGTAGGCAAGTATGAAGGACCTGAGAGAGCAAAAGTCTTCCATGGCAAACAACCTGCTCAGGATGAAGGGATGTGTCTGAATCAGCCACTCTCTTCTTAATGTAGAGAAGATGGACCAAAGCAGGCATGTGTTGAGAGCTGCTCCTGCATGCCTATGGTTGACATACCTCTCTGACCTGTGAAAGTGTCACAGGAAGTAGGAGCAGCCTCCCTCTCATGGGAACCTTGGAAGCAACTGTTAGGACAAAGTTGTTGCCAAGGCAGTGACCTCATTCAGTTCCAAAATTAAGTGACTTCACCTAACTTCCTTGGTGATGGAACTCTCTGAACTTGGAATCCAGGAAGCCAGGCACCCAGAGCCAGTCCCAGTCCCAGTCCCAGTGGTCAAACTTATTTTGATTTACCAAGGACAGACTCAGTCTTTCTTGGGACCTACTGATGTAAGGATGGCCAAATGCAAGGAAAGCTATGAAGAGGGGCTTTTCCTGAGAAAGCACGCAGTGGCTCACCGCTGGCTCCTGACAACTTCACAGAGTTGGCCAAAAGACCAGATTTGAGACAGAACAGGCTATTTCCAGGGAACATAATAAGGCCCACCAGACAGAGGACACTCCGGATAGTCACAGACCTACTTGGGGGAAGGAGGTGCCTTTGTGGTGTGGGTGTGGGTTTGTGGTTTTGTCTCATGTTCTGAGAATAGGTATGAAAGGCGGTTTGTTTTGTTTGGAGTGAACTGTTTCTAGTAAGTCGTTTGACAAGGCGAGAATTTCTATGTCTGTGTATCCCACTGTGTCCGTGGTTGTAGACATTAGAAAACAGAATGCATCAATTAATATGTCCTGTCTAGTAGAAAGCTTCACAGCATTCATCCTGCCCTATTTATGAATGGACTGCAGCTTGCCTTATTGATGTGCAACACCTGCTATCTTCCTTAGTTTCTGTTTTATTCCTGAATTCTGGCCACTCTCCAGAATAGGTTCATGGTTTTCTGTTTAAGATATGTACAACCTCGAAGCTCTGTGACATGACCATGTCCTGTATAGCTGAAGGGAATGGTGAGCATCTCAGAAAACTCAGATATCAGTGTGACCAGGAAAGTCTTAGTGGAGAAACCCTGCTTGGGGCCTTTTGTTTACCTACTCTTCTGTTGCCCTGAATGTCAGGAAGGTATTTTCCTCAGTCCACCACTTTGTGAAGCCTGAAGAAAACAGTTTTCAAATGGAAATGAATGGGCATTACCTGTGGCTCTTTGCTTAATTGCTTTGGAAAGGATGTGTCTGAATCAGCTTACTTACCCTGTGTGAGGCTGTGGCTTAGATTCTCAGGTCCTGATGGATCTAAAGAAAGATCCCATGTGTACATCCAAAACCAAAATGGCCAAAAGAGCAGTCCTTGTGGATGAAGTCTCTCGCCTTCCTCTGTAACTTTCCTGACCTCCATCAAGTCAGATTAGGGATCCTTTGGGTCAAATGAGTTCTGCAAAGCCTTGCAGAGTCTAGCCCATAGTTGCTTGGGTTTTCTCAAGACTCCAATTCACATAAAGAATCCAAACCCCACAGTCATTTGGCCTCAAATTGAAGAAGCGGAGCAGTATTAACGGGTGGCCTATTTAATCTCTTCTGGTTCACAAGAAGGGTGTCCAGGCCACCCTGAATTTAGGCAAATTAGGTGCAAAAGAGCTTATTTTGGACACGGTCTTGGGCTATGCCCCTCATGGAAAACTCCAGCCATAGTGGAGTTTATTGTGAGTGTCTATATGGAAGAAGATGGGCGCCACGTTGGAGTGTTTTGGTTTAAATTGTGGTCATTTGGGTGGCGGTTGGAAGAGATGACTTGGTCCACATGTTCTTGAACTCTGGTGTGATTCCCTTAGAGTCTGAGTTCTTCAACTGACCTCAGAGAAGTATTGCCATGAATAGTGTTGAAATTTTTGGAAGCCAGGCATGAGCATCGCCCTTGGAAACTGAGTTCTAGGCCCAGGGTGGCTTTCCACAGAGCACTGAGCCTCTCAGCCAGGATACCACAAATTTTATTCTGAAAAACTTGACACCCATAGTTGAGAGTCAAAACTCATATGGACCTCACATTGTAGACCTAAATGGGCATAGCATCATATGATCTTCTGGCCACTCTTTGGGAAGCCTTACCTGTGAGTGTTCTCCAGAGATTTCATTGAAATGAGCTTCCTAAACATTTAATGGTTCCTGAAAAAATTGAAACTCACAGTGCCTCCAACTTCATCCTTAAAAAATGGCTAGATAAATACCATGAAATTTTTGAATTTCCCATCACCAGGTGGCACTGAAAAACCTTTTGATGTCCTGTTGCTGATCATGAATATACCAGACAGTGCCTTGATTGACTGGGTTTCATGTAAATGGTGTAGAACAGAGATGCCAGTAAGTTGGACTTTGTTGAGTAGTAGGTTAGAGCAGTGGTGGGCAGGTATGTGATAAACATCTGTGGTGGGGCCATGTGAATCTTCCATTGGCTTCCAAATGGCTTGTGACTGACATGGTGCAGCCAGCAGAACCTTCCATGTAAAGGCAAGTTGTTATATGGAGAGGTTTCAGGACATTGTTCAGAATCAGGTTGCTATGGTCAAGGGGGCAAGATATGTGGGATAGGATCCTGGTTCTTGTATCCTCCTGCAAAACCTGACCCACCATACATGACAGAACTTCCTCTTGCATTGTGACCCAGTTGAACTCCTTGTATTTTGTGAAGCAAATACCAAACTCTCAGTGCAGCAGGAAGAAACACCACGAAAATGGAAGATGACCATATGCCTTCACAGTGCACACCGGCACACATTTAGCCCCCAGTGGCCACAGTTTATCTAAAAAGAGAATTCAGCACTGCTGCCTCATGTACATTGGGAAATAAGAAACCATGTCCTCCAGGTCTCATAGATGCAGACAAAGCTTTTATGGTCTCCCTAGAAAGGAAGCTAAAGCTCTTGACAACAACATATTTTTCAAGTGCCCAACCTCACAGGCAGTTTCTCAAGAAGTCTCTAGGCCAGCAGACCTCCATGTTTGTGGAGTTTTTACCCTGTCCCATACTTTTGGAAACTACTCTACCACTTCCAAGGTTGTGAGCTCCTGAGCATATTGCATTCCACAAATTTATTCACAGATTTTCTAAATCTTCTCCTCTAATTGTGTCTTACTTGGGGTGAAGGGATTGTCAAGGCATTGTTCTGGTTGAGAGTGGGAATAATTTTGTGTAGCACATATTTACATACACATTGGATTCATTGTTCAATTTTCCATTCGAAATACTGAATCCTTGACACTAACCCATACCCTACTAGACTCTGACTATTAATTCTAATATGATGGAGAAAAATAACCGAAACAGAATAGAAATACTAGCACTTCAGAAGAGGCATGGTGTATAGTTGGTCTTGCCTTTTGTATGATATAGGGTAGGAGTTATAAATCTTGTCAATTTTTTGTTGAAATAGTTCTGCATGTGTTTTTAAAGTTAACACATCTGTGAATTCCTGTCTCCATTTTTCTGTAGCCTATTCAGCACATGTATTTTTATACGCACATATAGAATCCTACCTGGTATCACACGTATATTCTTGAGAGGTGGCTAACTTGGCAGATACAAAGTGTGAGAAGAGATCACTCCTCATTAATACATTTGGAACTGAAAATTCAGACTATGAGTGAGCTTCTTAGTTCAAGAACATTATACATAAATCCATGTTCAGTAAAATTAATATTTTTGGATCTGTGGATGATATATATTTCACAGTGAATTTTAATTGGCATATATATAGCTACTTTTCAATGTCTCTGTGTGTGTTTTGTGTGTGTGTGTGTGTGTGTGTATATATATATATATATATATATATATATATATATATATATACTCTCTAGATTTTTCAAAATATAAAATATATGTGTCCTATTATACACTCCCTAAATTCATTCTTGTTCATGTATGTGGTTTTATATTAAACTTTTCATAAGATTATTTTAAAAATATTCTTCCACCTGAAATACATATTTGTTTTCTAGTACTAAAAAGTTACTTCAGTGAATGGTGCAAACAAATCCTTTTATTTTTACAGTAGCTGACCCACTTTAACATCAATGCAAGTAGATTCCTATGGGACATGATGTGTATTTTGACGTTCATTTTTATTAAACACTGGTACATTACTATTTCTGCAGTTTTTGTACATCATAGAATATACATTTCATCCACAAGTTCACAAATTTAAAGAAATTTGTAACACATTCAATCACTTCCTGCTTCAGAACATATGTATTCCTCCTTGTTTTTGACTGGTCATTTCATGAGACTTCTTTCCAAACACATTATTTTCGATTTCCATAATCAATTTTGAAGCAAAATTCACACACTCTTTATGATAAACCACAACCGTAATATTACCATTAGATGTATTACTGGTTGGAATGAATGTATATATATCAATATATGATTCCTGTGTATTTTCAGATATCAATTCAATCCATTATTTAAAGTTGGAACAAGTTATATTATTTATTCGCAGTATGGTCTAATCATGCATTATCTCTATATTCATACATACATGGTACACCTATATGTACCTCCAATACTAATTTATACCCATTCAAAATATTGCTCCAAGAAATGGTGCAAGAAAGACTCATGTCACCTGATCTACATATACGTTTTATCACAGTAATATTCTGGCCACAAAATGCAAAGTCACACTTACGATTGTACCAAAGCCTAAATGGAATGTGAGTATGGGTTATGAAAATCACCCATGTCCACGTTGCCTAATGCTCTCAAATGTCAATCCTATTGGTGACTACATATTTGTTACTTCCTAAGATTATATATTCAATCTCAAGCCTGTTGAAAGTGTCTATTGCTATCACTCACTTTATACTTTGCCTGATTTCCTAATGTCGCTATTGATATCTGCTTTCCTACATATTTTCCCCATTTCATCACTGTGACTGACTCTTCACATGTGCTGACATTTACATTTTCTGTCTACCTGAAAACCTATTGCTAAAGAACTATTTGTCCAAATGCTATACTCACACTTTTTTCTAATCCTATCAACTATCTTCCTAATCCTACCGACTCTCCCTCTTTGAATGGTTGTTCTCCTCAACATTCAATCATCCAAGGTATCAGGTCCTATGCCATTGTGTATAGATTTATCTGAGACATCTGTGCAGAACATAATTAAATGCTAAGTATCCCAATCAAGGACCTAATGCCCTTCTGGGCTTCAAATGTTACCGAGATTTCTGTTTTCATTCATATATTTCACCTATATAATCTTATATATATCGCAGGTTCCCAATACCATTATTCATCCAGCAGAATTATCCTAACCCAAATCAAACATGTTATTAACCGTAACCATACACTGTTCCCTCAATCTAACTTTACAGAATAGCAGGGACAGAGTTGGTCTTACAATACAGGAATGTAGGAGATCTTCAACCTGCAGAGAACCTCAAAGGTCCATGCAGAAATGATCCCTAAAGAAGATGTAGGCAGCTATGAAGGACCTGAGAGTGCGAAAGTCATCTTTCATGACAAAAAAAAAAAAAAAAAAAAACAGGTCAGGATGAAGGGATGTGTCTGAAGCAGTCTCTCTCTTCTTAATGTAGAGAAGATAGACCAAACCAGGCTTGTGTGGAGAGCTGTTCCCGGGTGCCTGTGGTTGATATTCCATTCTAGCTTGTGAAACTGTCATAGGAAGTAGGGGCAGGATCCATCTCAGGGACCCTTGGAAGCAACTGTTAAGACAAAGTGGTTGCCAAGGCAGTGACCTCATTCAGTTCTAGATGAAGTGACCTATGTCACTTTCTTGTTGATAGAACACTCTGAACTTGGGATCCAGGAAGCCAGGCACCCTGAGGCAGTCCCAGTCCAAGTCCCAGTGGTCTCAAATGTTTGGATTTAAGAAGGACAGAGTCAGTCTTTCTTGGCAACTAAATTGAAGATGGACAAATGCCAGGAAAGCTCTGAAGAGGGGCTTTACCTGAGAAAACAGGCAGTGGCTCACCGCTGGCTCCTGATAACATCACAGTTTTGGCCAAGGAGACCAGATCTGACATAGCACAGCCCGTCTCGGGGGAACATAGTATGGCCCACCAGTCAGAGGACGCTCTGGATAGTCACAGACCTATTTGGGGAAAGAAGGTGCCTTTGTGTGTGTGTGTGTGTGTGTGTTTTTGATTTTGTCTCATGTTTTGAGAATATGTAGGAAAGTCGGTTTGTTTGGTTTGGAGTGGACTGTTTCTAGTAAGTCCTTTGAGAAGGCGAGTGTTTCTATGTCTGCATATCCCACTGTGTCCGTGGTTGTAGACAATAGAAAAGAGAATGCATAAATAGATGTGTCCTGTCTAGTAGAAATCTTCGCAGAATTCATCCTGTCCAATTTATGAATGGACTGCAGGTTACCATATGGATGGGCAACACCTACTACCTTCCTACATTCGTGATTTCTTCCTGAATTCTGGCCACTCTCCCATAGGCTCATGGTTTTGTGTTCAAGATATGTATCTCCTCCACAATCTGGGACATGGCCATGTACTGGATAGCTGAAGAGAATGGTGAATATCTCAGAAAACTCAGATATCAGTGTGACCAGGAAAGTCTCAGTGGAGAAAATCTGCTTTGGGATTTTGCTTACCTATTGTTCTGTTGCCCTGAATGTAAGGAAGGTCTTTGCCTAAGGCCCCACATTTCCAATGCCTGAAAAAAACAGTTTTCAAATGGAAATAAATGGGCATCACCTGTGGCTCCTGGCTTAATTGCTTTGCAAAGGGATATGTCTGAATCAGCCTCTCAGTGCAGTTTGAGATTATCGCTTAGATTCTCAGCACCTGATGGACCTAAAGAAAGATCCCATGTGTGCATCCAAATCCAAAATGGCCAAAAGAGAAGTCATTGTGATGAAGTCTCTTGCCTTCCTCTGTAAGGTTCCTGATCTCCATCAAGTGATAACAGGGATCTTTGGGTCAACTGAGTTCTTCAAGCCCTGCAGAGGCTAGCCCATAGGTGCTTGGGTTTTCTTATGACTGCAAATCACATAAAGAAACTATACCCGACAGTCAGTATGCCTCAAATTGGAAAAGCGGAACATTATTAATGGCATGCCTCTTTGATCAGTCCTGGTTCACAGGAACGTTGTCCAGGAAACACTGACTTTAGACAAATGAAGGGCAAGGGAGCTTATTTTGACATTGTCTTGGGCTGTGTGCCTCATAAAAACTTCCAGCCAAGGTTATGATGAGTGACTATATGGAAGAAAATGAGGGCCATGTGGGAGTGTTTTGGTTTTAATTCTGTCATTGGTGTGGCGGTTGGAAGAGATGACTGGGTCAACTGGTCTTGAACTCTGGTGTGTTTCCACGTAGAGACTGAGTTTTGAAACTGATCTCAGAGAAGTATTGCCATGAATTGTGTTGGGATTTTAGGAGGCCACGCATGAGAGTCGCCCTTGGAACCTGAGATCTAGGACCAGGGTGGCTTTCCACAAAGAACTGGGAATCTCAGCCTCGATATCACATGATTTTATTCTGAAAGACTTGGCAGCCATAGTTGAGAGTCAAAAGACATAGGACCTCACATTGTAGACCTCAATGGTCCTGGCTTCAAGTGACCTTTGTCCACTCTTTGGAGAGCCTTGCCTGTGAGAGTTCTCTAGAATTTTTTTGAAATGAACTTTCTCAATATTTAATGGTTCCTGAATAATTGAAATCCACAGCGCATCCAACGTCGTCCTTGAAAAATGGCTAGATAAATAACACGAAATTTTTGAAATTTCCATGACCAGGTGGAACTGTAGAAACTTTCGATGTCCTGTTGCTTACCATGAGTGTACCAGACAGTGCCTTGATTGACAGGGTTTCATGAAATTTGTTTAGAACAGAGAAGCCAGTATTTTGGAGCCTGCTGAGTAGTGGGCCTAGAGCAGTGGTGGAGAGGTGTGTGATAAAACATCATGGTGGGGCCATTTGTATCTGCCATTGGCTTCCAAATGGCTTGTAACTGACAGAGTGCAGACATCAGACCCTTATATGTAAAGGCATCTTGTTATATGGCGTAGTTTCAGGGCAATGTTCAGAATCAGGTTGCTATGGACAAGCGGGCAATCTTTGAGAGATAGAAGCCTGGTTGGTGAATTTTCTTGCAGACCCTGACCCACCACACGTGACAGAACTACCTCAAGCACTGTTTCCCAGTTGAACTCCTTGTATTTCGTGAAGCATGAACCAAACTCCAAGTGCAGCAGCAAGAACACCACGAAAAGTGGAGGATGACCAAATGGTTTCACAGTCCACACGGGGAGACAATAAGCCCCCAGTGCCCACAGTTTACATACAAAGAGAGAATTCAGCACTGCTGCCTCGTGTTCATTGGAAAATGAGAAATGTTGTCCTCCAGGTCTCATAGATGCAGACACAGCTTTGAGGGTCTCACTACAAAGGAAGCTTAACTCCTGACAACAACCTATATTTCAGTGCCCAATTTCACTGGCAGTTTCTCAAGAAGTTTTAGGCAAGCAGAGCTTCATGTTTGTGGAGTGTGTACCCTGTCCTTACTTTTGGAAACTCCTATTCCACCTCCAAGTTTGTGCACTCCTGAGCATTTTCTATTCCAGAAATGTAATCACAGATTTTGTAACTCTTCTACTCTAATTGTGTCTCCCTTGGGGCGAAATTAATGACAAGGCATTGTTCTGGATGAGAGTCAGAAGATTAATTTTTCTATTTTCCATTTGAAATTCTGAATCCCTGACACTAACCCATATTCTACTAGACTCTGACTACTAATCCAAATATGATGGAAGAAAATAACCCAAACAGTACATAAATACTTGCAGTTCAGAGTTGGACTTGCCTTTTGCATGATAAAGGGTAGGTGTTATAAATCTATTCAATATTTAATTGAAATAGTTCTCCATGTGTTTTTAAAGTTAACAAATATGTGAATTACTGTCTCCCATTCTCTGGAGCTTATTCAGCACATGTATTTTTATATGCACAAATAGAATCCTACAAGATATCACACGTACATGCTTGTGAGGTATATGACTTAGCAGATACAAAGTGTGAGAAGTGATCACTCCTCCTAAACGCTGTTGGAACTGAAAATTCAACCTATGGGTGAGCTTCCCAGTGGAACAACATTATACATAAACCCATGTTCACTAAAATGAATGTTTTTGCATCTTTATGATATATATTTCATGATGAATTTTGATTGGCATATATATTGCTACTTTTTAATGTCTGTGTTTGTGTGTGTGTGTGTGTGTGTGTGTATATATATATATATATATATATATATATATATATATATATATATATATATATACTCTCCATATTTTTAAAAATATGAAATATGTGTGTCTTATATACACTCCCTAAATTCATTCATGTTCATGTATGTGGATTAATAATCAACTTTTCACAAGATTATTCTTAGAAATATTCATCCACCCGAAATACATATTTGTTTCCTAGTACTGAAAACTAACTTCAGTAAAAGGTGCATACAAATCCTAATATGTCTACTTTAACTGACCCAGTTTAACATCAATGCATGTAGGTTCCTATGGGACATGATGTGTATTTTGACATTAATTTTTATTCCACACTGGTACATTACTATTTCTTCAGTTTATGCAAATCTCAGTATATATATTTTATTCACTAGTTAGCAAATTTATAGGCATTTGTTTCACTTTCAATCACTTCCTGCTCCAGAACACATGTATTCCTCTGTGTTTCTTGACTGGTCTATTCATGAGACTTTTTTCCAAATATATAATTTTCGATTTCCATAATCAATTTAGAACCAAAACTCACACACCCTTCATGATAAACCATAATCCTAAGATTATCGTTAGATATATAACTGGTTGGAATGAATGATTGCATATCAATATAAAATTTCTTATAAATTTTCAGATATTTATTCAATCCATTATTTAAAGTGGATCCAGTTATATTATTTATTCACAGTATGGTCTATTCATGCATTATGTCTATATTCATTGAAACAGGGTACACCTATTTGTACCCCCATACTAATTTGTAAGTCTTCAAAATATTGCTCGCAGAATTGGTGGAAGAAATACTCTTTTCACCTGATCTACATACACATTTTATTACAGAAATATTCTGGACACAAAAAGCAAAGGTCACACTTACAATTGTACCAAAGCGTAAATGGAAAGTGAGCATGGATTACTAAAAACATCCATGTCCAGGTTGCCTAATGCTCTCAAATATCAATTCTATTTTTGACTACATATTTGTTTCTTCTTAAGATTATATATTCAACTTCAAACCTGTTGACAATGTCTAACCCTATCACACAATTTGTACTTTGCTTGATTTCCTAATGTCTCTATTGATATCTGCTTTCCTATATTTTTCCCCAGTTCATCATTGTGACTGACTCTTCACATGTGCTTACATTTACATAAACTCTCTACCTGAAATCTTATTGCGAAAGAACTTTTGGTCCAAATCCTATACTCACTCTTCTTTCTAAACCTACCAACTACCTTCCTAATCCTACCGACTATCGGTTTTTGACTGGATGTTCTCTTCAACATTCAATATCCAAGGTACAAGGTACGATGCCAGTGTATATTGATTTATCTGAGACATCTGTGCTGCACATTACTCAAAGCTAAGTATCCCACTCAAGTCCCCAATGCCCTTCTGGGCTTCAAATCTTACCTAGA